>NC_092139.1:13579141-13796641 GCF_043159975.1 Macaca nemestrina | reverse complement strand
GCTCACAGCTGGTGGGAGCAATAGACGAGACTTGGGGAAAGACAGACAGCAACTGCACTGTTGGGACTGGCGTGAAGGAAATGAGACAGGACAGTGGCATGGGGAGGTGGGGGCTGACACCAGCAGGACCCTCGAGGGAGATGGGAGCAGGTGCAGACCTGCGGGTGGGAGCAAGTCCTGAGCGGTCTGGGCGGAGACAGCCCAGGTGGAGGCACCGGCGAAGGCAAAGGCTCTGAGGTGGGACAGAGCTCTGTGTGTTTGAGGAAGAGGCAAGGCGAGTGTGGCTGGAGTCAGGGAGGGAGAGAGAGGGGACAGGCTAAAGTCAGGGTTAGAGGACGCAGGGCCAGGCCACTGTGAGAAGTGTGGGCTGTGTTCTGCGGACTTCCCGAGGACTGGGTGGCGTGGTGTGTAAAGCCCAGGGGTCCAGTCAAGGAGACTCCTTCCTTCGGTTGCGACTGGGCCAGCAGGGCTCAGCAGGACACCCCTGCCGGAGCAGGAGGGCCTCCTCGGAGGGGTTTCCCCTGTGGCTTCCTGAAGCCTGCAGACGTTCCTAGGAGAAAACCAGCCTGTGGCAGGACTGTGCAGGGCTGGGAAATCGGAGAGGGATCACAGGGTGGGCACAGTGGGGGCCAACCAAGTTTGAGTCGCCTTCCAGCTTTGAGCACTTCCTTAACTATTGAACAGCAGCGGCGAGGTGGGTGGGCTCACCGGTGAGCTCCTTCAGCACTGCAGGGATGCGTTTCTCAGGTCTGGCCATGTGGAGCATCCTGTCTTCCCATGGGACCAACTCTTCTCCTAAGTCAGTCCCCAGAGGGAAGTGAGTGACAGTGCTGACCTCAGCAGCTTCAGAATGGGAGGATTGGCGGGACAGCTGCGTTCCGTTACCAGGAGGGGGCGCTAGATCACTTTAAAACATTTGTCATTCTGTACACACTTATGCTTTAAAAAGACACGTTCTTTAAATCCATTTTCTTGTTGTTGTTAAAAAACTTTAATCTCTTTTGTTTTATAGCAATACTGTCTATGAAATCTTAGATTTTCTGTGCTGGTTTAGTTTTTCCCTTAATGGACGTTAAAATAAATACATCCCAACTACCACAACCGTAGCAATTGTTGTGAACTGTGAGCCAGTTCTAACAGCTGCATAAATATTAACTCATTTAACTCACAAGATCAGCTTATGAGGCGAGTACTATTATTATCCCTGCTTTACAGATGAAGAAACTAAGGCAGAGGTTACTGGGCTTGCCCTGGGTCCCTGCTGTGGCAGGTGTCAGAGGTGGGATTGGAACCCAGGCTCTGGAATCAGGGTTCGGCTCTGTTGCCTCTCTAGGGATTGAAGAGCAGAGGGGCTTGTGGTTCCCAGGTGTGTGCAGTCAGCCTTTTCTAAGCTCAGCTGTATGCTGAGGCTTATCAGGTGCCTGGCAGCTCTTAGGTGCTGTCATGTCTAGAGCCTAGAGCTGGGGCTGGGACTAGGGCAAGGGGCCGGGGATTCTTAGATAAGTAAGACCTGGTAGCCCTCTCTCTGCAGAGGGGCATCGGGTCTGGGGGAAGAAGGTGGATCTCTATACAGAGTGCACAGACACCAGGGAGGTGGGATCTGGAACCAGTCCTTGCTCGGGGCTCTGAATGTGCCAGCAACTTTCAGGCAGAGACCCCCACCCATCCCCACCCCAGTGTTGCCCCAGCCAGAGACCAGGGTGAGCAAGAGCCCCACCCTGACTGTAACCATGGAGCCCCACCCAGCCCTGGAGGCGTCAGCTGCATCTTTGCTGCTGCCCTGACAACTGTAAATACTGTCTTTAGTCGCATGGGCACTCTGCCTTCAGACAGAAAGAACAACCTTCTTGTCAAATACTGAGGCAAATTTATTTTGGACCGGCGCCACAGTGTGGTGAGGTGGAATGAAAGCTGTCACTTTGTTTCTAGCTCAAATTGTGCTCAGAGCTAAACACCCCTTCTCTCTGGCCTTAGTTTTCCCATCTGTAAAATGAAGGGCTTGAATTGGAAGACCTGCAAGTTATCTCCCAGCTTCGATATTATTATTTTTTGAGTTATCCTCACAAGGGATTCACTTCTCTTTTTCTCATAGAGGAGCCTGAATTATTGATGCTTTCTCGAAATTTGGCTGCCTCAGGCTTGGAGATTTCAGATGCCCCCATCTATCAAAAGTAGACAGGATTATACACTCATGAGGATAGATACTATCAAAGCAACAGAAAATAACAGGTGAGGATGTGGAGGAACTGGAACCCATGTACACTGCTGGTGGGAATGTAAAATGCGTGGCTGCAATTACTGATGGGAACGTAAAATGCACGGCTGCATTGCTGGTGGGAACGTAAAATGCGCGGCTGCATTGCTGGTGGGAACGTAAAATGCGCGGCTGCATTGCTGGTGGGAACGTAAAATGCGCGGCTGCATTGCTGGTGGGAATGTAAAATGCGTGGCTGCATTGCTGGTGGGAATGTAAAATGTGTAGCTGCTATGGTAAACAGCATGGCGGTTCCCCAGCAAATTCAAAATAAAATTGCCATATGATCCAGCAAGTCCACTTCTGGGTATATATCAAAATCACTGAAAATAGGATTATGGAGAGGTATTTGCACACTCATGTTTATAGAAGTATTACTTGCAATTTCCAAAAAGTGGAACAACCTGGGTATCCATTGACAGATGAATAGATAAACAAAATGTATAATATATGCATATTGGAATATTGTTCAGCCTTAAAGGAAATTCTGACACAGGCTACAACATGGATGAACCCCGAGGACATTATGCTAAGTGAAATAATCCAGTCACAGAAGGACAAACACTGAATGATTCCACTTACATAAGCCACCTAGAGCAGTCAAATTCACAGAGATAGAAAGTGCAATGGTGGTTGCAGGGATTAGGGGAAGAGGAGGGAGTTAGCGTTTAATGGATACGGAGTTTCAGTTACGCAAGAAGAAGAGTCCTGGAGATGGATGGCAGAGCAGTGTGAGTATATGAACACTACTGAACTGAACACTTAAAAATGGTTAAGATGGTAAATTTTTTGGTCATTTTTTTAAACCATAGATAAAAACTTTTTTTTTTTTTCAATGGAGTTTCACTCTTGTTGCCCAGGCTGGAGTGCAATGGTGCAATCTCGGCTCACTGCAACCTCTGCCTCCCGAGTTCAACTGATTCTCTTGCCTCAGCCTCCCAAGTAGCTGGGATTACAGGCGCTCACCACCACTCCCGGCTAACTTTTTTTAAAATTAAAAAGTAAACTTTAATGTAAAAAATGCAAACTTGAGGAGGGCACAAAGATCACACACAGTTCACACTTGGAGGGTTGCACAGCCGGGCAGAGGCACTCCTTACTTCCCAAATAGTTGGGTGGGAGGTGGGGGCAGGGCAGAGGCGCTCCTTATTTCCCAGACAGCGGGGCAGCCGGGCAGAAGCACTCCTCACTTCCCAGACAGTGTGGCGGCCGATGCCTGGCTAATTTTTGTATTTTTAGTAGAGATAGGTTTTCACCATGTTGGCCAGGCTGGTCTTGAACTCCTGACCTCAAGTGATCCGCCTGCCTTGGCCTCCCAAAGTGCTGGGATTACAGGTGTGAGCCATTGTGCCTGGCAAATACTCCCCGCCACGTTTTTTTTTTAGAGACAGCCTGTTGCCCAGGCTGGAGTGCAGTGACCTGATTATAGCTCACTGCAGCTTCAAACTCCTGGGCTTAAGTGATCTTCCCACGCCAGCCAGGCTCGAGTAGCTGGGATTATAGGTGTGCACCACATCAGGCTAACTTTTTTTAAAAAAAAGTAGACAGGGTTACATTTTTTCTTAGTAGAGGTCCAGCTATTTAGATAGTGCAACAGAAAGGTTCAAGGCCGACAGGAAGAAGGCGTGTGTCGTGGAATCCACAGTGGATGTCCACAGGACAGTGCAGAGACTGGCAGTGCTCTGTCTACCTTGGAGGGAATTCTGAGCAGGGGGGACTCTGAACTTGACCTAGTATAACTTTTTTTTAAAAAGCAATTATGTAGTCACTTTATTTGTCATGCATTTATTTTTTCTTCAACAAATGTAATGAGAGTCTACTAAATGTTGTGGCTTCAAGGATTACACTTCAGATTTATTTAAACTTTCCAAGTTGAACTTTATTCTTTCTATTTTTTGGTTTTTCGAGACATGCCAAGTTGAACTTTAAAGAAATGCTTGTACATGTTAAAAAAATCCAAACACAAGTAAAAAGTAAGTATCTCAGTACCATAAGGTAAGGTGAGAAACAAATAAAAAGTAAGTATCCCTCCTGCCCCAACTCCTAGACCCCCAGCTTGCTTCCCCAGAGCAGCCATGGTTACTAGAGTCCTGCGTCTCCTTTCTGAGATGGTGTGTGCCTACACAAGCAGAAATATGCAAATATCCCTCTCTTCAATACGAATATGAGCATACATTGCACACTGTTCCACACACCCTTCTACGCCTTGCTTTTTTCACTTAACAGTGTACTCTTTTTTTTTTTTTTTTGAGACAGGGTCTCGCTCTGTCAACCAAGCTAGACTGCAACCTTCGCCTCCAAGGTTCAAGCAATTCTCGTGCCTCAGTCTCCCAAGTAGCTGGGATTACAGGCATGTGCCACCACTCTCAGCTTATTTTAAAAATATTTTTAGTAGAGACAAGGTTTCATCATGTTGGCCCGGCTGGTCTCGAACTCCTGGCCTCAAGTGATCTGCCTGCCTCAGACTCCCAAAGTGTTGGGATTACAGCCATGAGCCACTGCTAACAATGTACTTTTGAGATTGTCCAGATCAGTAACATGTAGATAAAACAAATTCATTTTTAACAGCTCAGTTAACCTCCCACCGTCTGCATGCACCGTAACCAGATTAACCAGTGCCTTTTCATAAAGGGGCTCTTCATCTGGTTTTGTGGCTAGTTCCTTTTGGCAGTCTGGTGAAACCTATGGAGCTTTGCTCAGAAAAGGTTTTTTGTTTTGTTTTGTTTTGTGTTTTTTGAGATGGAGTCTTGGTCAGTCGCCCAGGCTGGAGTGCAGGAGCACAATCTCAGCTCACTGCAATCTCTGCCTCCTGGGTTCAAGCGATTCTCCTGCCTCAGCCTCTCGAGTATCTGGGACTACAGGCACCCGCCACCATGCCTGCCTAACTTTTGTGTTTTTAGTAGAGATGGGGTTCCACCATATTGGCCAGGCTGGTCTTGAACCCCTGACCTCAGGTGATCTGCCTGCCTCAGCCTCCAAAAGTGCTGGGATTACAGGTGTGAGCCACCACGCCCAGACACAGATATTTTTATTTTTTATTATTTTATTGTATTAAAACAATTTTTTTTTCTTTTAAAGATGGAGTTTCACTCTGTTGCTCAGGCTGGAGTGAAATGACCGGATCATAGCTCGCCATAGCCTTGAACTCCTGGGCTCAATTGATCCTCCCACGTCAGCCTCCCGTTAGCTGGGACCACAGGTGCACACCACCACAGCAGGCTAATTTTTAAATTTTTTAGAGATGAGCATCTCGCTATGTTGCCCAGGCTGGTCTCAAACTCCTGGGCTCAAGTGATCCTCACGCCTCAGCCTCCCAAAGTGCTGTGAGCCACTGTGACTGGCAGGAAGATGTTTTTAAATCCATAAAGTAAAATATATAACAATGCAAGGGAAACCAACCGCTGTGCGGAAATACAGTTCTATCCATGAATCCTCTGAGAGTCTGTGGCCCTGAAATAAAGAATCCCAACGGTTTCTAGGCTTTTTTCTACTGTAAACTGCTGCAACAAACATTTTTGTACATATATCCACTTGTTTCTATAGGATAATTTTTCTGGAAATGTAATTACTGGGGTAAAGATCATATGCATGTTACGTTTGGATCAAGTTTGCCAAATTGTTCCAAAAAGTTTGTGTCAGTTGTGCAGGAGAGAACCTCTTTCTCTACTCCCTTGTGACAACGAAGTATAAAGCTTTTTTTTTGTTTTTTTTTTTTTGTTTTTTTTTGTTTTTTTTGAGACGGAGTCTCGCTCTGTCGCCCAGGCTGGAGTGCAGTGGCGCGATCTCGGCTCACTGCAAGCTCCGCCTCCTGGGTTTACGCCATTCTCCTGCCTCAGCCTCCTGAGTAGCTGGGACTACAGGCGCCCGCCACCGCGCCCGGCTAATTTTTTGTATTTTTAGTAGAGACGGGGTTTCACCGTGGTCTCGATCTCCTGACCTTGTGATCCGCCCGCCTCGGCCTTCCAAAGTGCTGGGATTACAGGCGTGAGCCACCGCGCCCGGCCTGTTATAAAGCTTTTTGTATTCTGCCATTCTGATAGGTGAAAAATTGTCTTTCACTGGCAGGTTTTTACTGCATTCTTGTTTTACAAGTGATGTTTTTTAAGTTTAAAAGCGTCCCCATCAATAAACGTTATTCTTTTGGTGGTGGAATTGCAGGTTATTTTGACCTAAAAAACCGCGCTATTTTCATGGTTCGTATTTCATACTCTCAATTTTCTGCCATAAGAAATCATTTCCTTTACATTGCAAAGCAGGTATTTGGAACGATGATACTAGTCCTGGAGCGTGGTAGTGAGGATCTGACGAGACCAAAAATAGAAGGATGCTTACTTTCTATTGGGGTCAATAGGAGATGAACAGGTAAAAAATACATAAACAATAATTTTAGCTACGAATGAAGTCAGTCCTGGTGATGTGGTAAGGAGGGACTGGGTTGGTAGCGGATAGTGGCTTCTTTAAAAAGGTGGCCAGGGTAAAACCTACCACGGAGGTGACATTTGAGTTGAGGAAGAATGAGAAACAGGCAGGCATGTGAAGACCTGAGAAAAGGCTGTATTCTTCTCATGCTTCCACAACTCAGGTTTTGGGATTGACTTTTTTTTTTTCTTTTTTTTTGAGACAGAGTCTTGCTCTGTCGCTCAGGCTGGAGTGCAGTGGTGTGATCTCGGCTCACTGCAACCTCCACCTCCCGGGTTCAAACGATTCTCCTGCCTCAGCCTCCCAAGTAGCTGGGATTATAGGCATGTGCCATCACACCTGGCTAATTTTTGTATTTTTAGTAGAGATGTTGTTTCACCATGTTGGTCAGGCTGGTCTCGAACTCCTGACCTCATGTGATCTGCCCACTTCAGCCTCCCAAAGTGCTGGGATTACAGGCATGAGCTACCGCGTCTGGCTGGGATTGGCTTCTGATTTGAGGTTGAAAGCATGAAACTATTGTGAAGAGATCCCAAGTGCCTAAGGATGGCATAGACCAGCTGTTAGAGGCGGCCCGAATGATTTTCCCCTGCTGATACGGAACGGTCCAAAAGAACATGGGGGAATGGGGATCCTTGGAGAAAACTTCTTCCAGATGCATAGGCATTTTAAGACGCCTATTTCCTTTTTAGAAATGTACAAACCTGGATATTTACAGGCAGCATCAGACGGAAGAGCTTGGTTTTGACCCAAGGTTGTAGTTCTTGAAAGGACCAGTAGGTGGAGGTGAAGGACAAGGAACAGACACTACCTCTGCCAAGCTATCCAGGCCATTGCAGTCTAGGTGGAGCCAGCTGCTTCCTGAGTCTAGTTAGGAGTATAGGAATGCCTGTTTCTGGCACATTAACCAGTCTGGGTACACATGACCTCTAAAGCAGGGAAGTGAATGAACATGTATATAGCATGTGTTGTGGCCCAAGGAACTCTAAGGCCTTTTTTTTTTTTTTTTTTCCCCGCATTTACCAGCAAATTCTTTCCTCCTTCCTGTTATAAACCAGGGGTCACAAAGGGAATGTAAATGAATTAAGAAGGTGTGGGGTAAAGAAACACATGCTCTCTCCAAATGAGTTTCATTTTCTCACTTTGGGTTAGAGGAGCTCAGGGGTTCAAGACATAAGAATAGAGGAATATTTTTCTACTGTAAGAAGGATCACAGCCCTAAGCAGCCACAAGACACACTGGCTGGAGAGCAGGCAGTGACAGGGACTGCCCACAGCTGGAGGGACAGTGAGTCAAGGGACAGCCCGTGCCCATCAGCTGAGCCAGCGGGAATACAGGTCTGGTGCTGCATGGGATTCACTTTTGTTTTGAGACGGAGTTTCTCTCTTGTTGTCCAGGCTGGAGTGCAGTGGCGTGATCTCGGCTCACTGCAACCTCCGATTCCCAGGTTCAAGCAATTCTCCTGCCTCAGCCTCCTGCGTAGTTGGGATTACAGGCATGCGCTACCACGTCTGGCTAATTTTGTATTTTTAGCAGAGACAGGGTTTCTCCATGTTGGTCAGGCTGGTTTCAAACTCCCGACCTCAGGTGATCCACCCGCCTCGGCCTCCCAAAGTGCTGGGATTACAGGCATGAGCCACTGGCCCTGCGTTTTTTTTTTTTTGAGACAAAATCTTGTTCTGTCACCCAAGCTAGAGTTCAGTGGTATGATCTCAGCTCACTGTAGCCTTGACTTCCTGGGCTCAAGCAATCCTCCTACCTCAGCCTCCCGAGTAGCTGGGACTACAGGTATGTGCCACCATACCAGCTATTTTTTTTTTTTTTTGGTAGAGATGGGGTTTTGCTGTGTTGCCCAGGCTAGTCTTGAACCCCTGAGCTCAAGTGATCTGCCTGCCTTGGCCTCCCAAAGTGCTAGGATTATAGGCATGAGCCACAGCATCCAGCCCAGAGGTTCAAGTTTTACAGAGAAACCAGAAATCTAGATTTTCTTATAAAAGCTTCAAGTTTTAAAATGTTGGCAACTTAGAATACAATGCGTGGTCCAAATAAACCACCGTGGTTGTTAGATAATAGTATTTATAGCAATATTAATTGAATGCTATGTGCCAAGTGATACTCTAAGTGCTTTACATGCAATGACTTACTTTATAACAACTATGAGGTGGGTATTATCTTTTTTTTTTTTTTTGAGACTGAGTCTCGCTCTGTCACCCAAGCTGGAATACAGTGGCACAATCTCGGCTCACTGCAACCTCCGCTTCCTGGGTTCAAGCGATTCTCCTGTCTCAGCCTCCTGAGTAGCTGGGACTATGGGTGTGCACCACCACACCCAGCTAATTTTTTTTTTTTTTTTTTTTTTAAGTAGAGACAATGTTTTGGCATGTTGGCCAAGCTGGTCTCAAACTCCTGGCCTTAGGTGACCCACCCGCCTTGGCCTCCCGAAGTGCTGGGATTATAGGCGTGAGCCACCGTGCCGGGCCGAGGTGGGCATTATCATTTGCATGCCCATTTTACAGAGGAGGAAACTGAGGCTCCGAAAGGTGCTACAGCTCTTTCTTAGCCACCTGCATTGCTGTCCTTTGAACAGACATTGCTTGGGCTGCCATGTTGACAGCCTCTGGGCTCCAGCCCTGGCAGCCTCTATTTCCTGATAGCCTTCGATTCACACATGTGGATTGCCAGTCTGGGCCCAGTGGCTTTACATTTGAGTTTCTGAACCATCCCCCTGCCCCCGCACTGCCCCAGTTCCCTGAGACCTTTGGGGTCAATGTGGGTTGGATGAGAAACGTCTGGCAGATTCAAAGGGTTCTGCTCAGTGGTTCTTGATCAGAATCTCTGGTATCAGGGCACAGGCATTCATACATTTTTAAAGCCCTCAGAAAATTCTAGCCGAGCAGATTGAGAACCACTGGGGATCTTAAGAAGGTCTTAGGGCAGCTGAGTTTGATGAGTCCTCTGATTGCATGCTATTCACTCACTAGATTGACTGTGCGTCTTTGCAAGTGTGTACTGAGCAGGGCACAAGGTGGGCCTCGGGAGAGTGGCGGTAGTGCGAGTGGGGTTGCCAGCACAGTAGGGAGTGAGGAGGAGGCAGGGAAGAGCATCCCAGACAGCGGGACCTCAGGATGTGCACAAGTCTGGCAGCAAGAGACCCTGGAAGGTTTAGACACGAACCACGATGCCATCAGCTGCAGCTTCCCTGGATCGGGCCTCCCTGCCTCGGCATGCTCATGTGCTGATTGCAAACCTGCTGTGTGCCTGGAGCTTCCAAGAGAGAAGGGAGAGGCGGAGAAGGAGGGGACTGGGGAGGGGAGCTGGGACCAAGCCACAGAGAACTCAAGGCCTCCCTATGCCTCTTAGACTTTGTTTTTTATTTTTATTTTTTGAGACAGGGTCAGGCTGAAGTGCGGTGGTGTGATCATGGCTCACTGCAACCTCTTGGGCTCAAGTCATCCTCCCACTTCAGCCTCTCGAGTAGCTGAGACCACAGATGTCACCACGCCCGACTAATTGTTTTTATTATTTGTAGAGAGGAATTTTCATTATGTTGCCCGGAATGGTCTCGAACTCCTGAGCTCAAGCTGTTACTGGAAAAAGAAGTCTTGATCCAGACCCCAGCAAAGGGTTCTTGGATGTTGCACAGGAAGGAATTCAAGGTGAGTGGGAGAGTGCGGTGAGGGGAGAGTTTACTGAAAGCTGCTCTGTTACAGAGCAGGGTGGCCTCAGAAAGCAAGCAGAGGAATGCATCATCTTTGTTTTACGCTTTTTCCCCCCCCTTTTTTTTTAGAGACGGAGTCTCGCTCTGCCACCCAGGCTGGAGTACGGTGGCATGATCTCGGCTCACTGCAAGCTCCGCCTCCCGGGTTCACAGCATTCTCCTGCCTCAGCCTCCTGAGTAGCTGGGACTACAGGCACCCGCCACCATGCCTGGCTAATTTTTTTTTTTTTTTTTGCGATGGAGTCTCGCTCTGTCACCCAGGCTGGAGTGCGGTGGTGCAATCTCGGCTCACTGCAAGCTCCGCCTCCTGGGTTCACGCCATTCTCCTGCCTCAGTCTCCCGAATAGCTGGGACTACAGGTGCCCGCTACCACGCCCGGCTAATTTTTTGTATTTTTAGTAGAGATGGGGTTTCACCATGTTAGCCAGGATGGTCTCGATCTCCTTGCAGGCATCTTTAGCTGTTCCCTCTACTATAAACATCCCATGGCTATGGGTGGTGACCAGCAAGGAATGTGCTTTGCTAGTCTCAAATGGAGTGGAACTTGAAATGGCGTTACTCTGGCCCTGCTACGCTCTTACTTCCCTAACAAAGCAATCCTCCCACCTCAGCCTCCCAAAGTGCTGGGATTACAGGTGTGAGCCACCACACCCAGCCGACTCTTAGGCCTTAGTCAGTCGGGGAGCCAGGGTCTTCTCATTGGGATTTTTAGGCACCAGGGCCCCAGGAGCTGGCAGAGGTGGCTGGGGCAGTAGCAGGGATGACCAACCATCCTGGTTTGCACAGGATGTTCAGTGCTAAAACTAAGAATCTCCTGGGAAAACCAGAATGGTTGGTCACCCTAGTAAAAACTCAGCTTCCCTTACCTTGCTCTCAGCCAACTCCTGGTCCCACCAGTGTGGATTTATACCAGCTTTTCAAATGTTGCTGTGTGCACCAATCACCTGGATTCTTATGGAAATGCAGACTCTCATCCCTCAGGTCTGGGACGGGGACTAAGAGAATCTGCATTTCTGTTTTCTTTTTCTTTCTGTTTTTTTTTGAGACAGAGTCTCACTCTGTAGCCCAGGCTTGAGTTCAGTGGCGCGATTTTGGCTCACTGCAAGCTCCATATCCCGGGTTCATGCCATTCTCCTACCTCAGCCTCCCGAGTAGCTGGGACTACAGGTACCTGCCACCATGCCCAGCTAATTTTTTTTTTGTATTTTTAGTAGAGACGGGGTTTCACCATGTTAGCCAGGATGGTCTCGAGCTCCTGACCTTGTGATCTGCCTACCTCGGCCTCCCAAAGTGCTGGGATTACAGGTGTGAGCCACCGCGCCTGGCTGCATTTCTATTTTTAAACTAAATTAATTAATTCATTATTATTATTTTAGAGACGGGGTTTCACTATGTTGCCCAGGCTGGTCTCGAACTCCTGGCCTCAAGTCATCCTCCTACCTTGGTCTCCCAAAGTGCTGAGATAGCAGGCGTGAGCCATCGTGCTCAGCCGAATCTGCATTTTTAAAAAGCTTCCAGGTAGCATAGGTGTTGTTGGTCCACAGGTCACAATTTGAGTAGCAAGAGTGGACAGCACCCTCAGACTCATTGCAAACCAGCTACTTCTGGCCATAACTAGGAGAGAGAAGTTGTGACCACCCCAAAAGCTCATCTGTATTTCCTAAGGCAAACACAAGCCAGCTTTTCCTCCACTGAACTGTCCAGGACTCAGGCTTGCAGTGAAAATCAGCGGCTGAATGTATTTTTGTTTAAAATCCACACACATTCTCTCACACTAGTTATTAAATAAATAAATAAGTAAATAAAAATACAATCCACACACACCACACACAGACAGCACCCATCACAGGTGCTATTTAGTTTGATTTTCAACTGCTTGGTCCATCCTGCTTGGGTACCACGTGGTTGCATTTTGCATTTTTTTTGCTTCTCCTTTTCTCTCACTGTCTTTTCACCTCGCAGCAACCTGGGTCAATGTGCAAATGAAAGACAGTCCCAGGAAAGAAGGGAACTCTTGCTGTGCAACCAGCTGGAGAGAAATTGAAATAAAAACTCACTTCCCTTCTCCCCACCCCATTCTCTCCTGAACAAGTAGAGGCAGGTTTGTTGAAATTGCTGGAAGGGACAATAATGGCATTTGAGCTTCTAGGAATGTTCTTTTGGAGAGCAGGAGCACGGCCTCCAGGCTTGCTCCCTCCTGCTGCTTACGAAGTATGGCTCCAGGACTGGGCAGCTCAGCCATGGTGGAACTGGGTCAGGTATGGCTTTGGCCAGTTTCTCATCCTATCTGGGCCTCCTCTGTGAAATAGGAATAATGATTGTACCTACAGAGCTGGATATTACCTGTTCGTTCCCCAGACCCATTCTCTACCCTGAGAGACCGACTTTAGGGACTGCATCACTCAAGTGCCCTGCCTTCGGGCTTTTGGTTCAGTTTGCAACGGGAGGTACCAGCAGCAGGTGGGTGTTGGGGAATTTATTCCCTGTTCTCTCCCTGCTCTGGGCTGCAGCTATGAGTTTCTCTCTGACTGCAGCTTGCTGATGTCTCAACAGTGCCAGGCTTGAAGGTGTGTGTCAGCTATCAATTTATTGCCTCTCAGCTCCAAAGTCACCCTTCAATATCTGCTTTGCGTAATGGACAGAGTTCCTTTTAAGCATTCGTTTACAGTGAGTGCAGTGTTAAGCTTTCTCAATAGAGGGCGCTAGAGGAACACCCCTAGGTCTCTACTGTTTTCATCCCCCATCCACTTTCAGACAATAGGCCAAGGCCTGGCCAATCAGAGCACTGCCTTCTCATAGCCTCACTGATTGGCTCAGGGATGGGCACACGGTCTAAGCTGCTCCAATCACAGTGAGTCCCAGGACTTTGGTAGGAGCTGCCCAAATGATACCTTGTGCTTTCCCATTGAACTTGAACTTGAGAAGATGAGCTGCTGGATCGCTGCAGCCCTGTTGTCAGCATGAGGGGAGAATCTTGAACTACCAAGAATCGCCACAGGGAACACAAGGGTGGAGCCAACATGGCAGAAGTTGTGAGATGGAGAGAAACTGACTTCTCATGATACAGTGTAGCTGCCCCTGAAGCTGGCAGGACCTCTGGGCTTTTCAGTTATGTGAACCTGTAGATAACCTCTCTCCAACCACCCCCTTCACCAGTGTTTTTTTTTTTGGTGCAGAAGCCAATTTGAGTTGGATTTTCTGCTATTTGGAAACATAGTTCTACCAAATATAATGGCTTTAGGAAAGAAAAAAGAAAACAACAAAAAACATTGCTGTATTTATCCTCTTTGCCAGGCACCTTGCTACGTATCTCATTTATTCCCCTCTCCATCCTCACTCATCCCTCAGAGGAAAGTGAGCATCTCCGTTTTCCAGATGAGACAAACAATGCTCAGAGAAGTTAAGTAACTAGCTCAAGGCCACCCAGCTAGTGTGTGGTAGGAGCAGGATCCAGGCATGGGTTCCAATGCATCATACCACTCGGTGCTGGCTGGCGGCAGAGTGGAAGCCACTTGTCCACCTGACTCAGGGATTCTGGCAGCCACGGTGGGAGAAGGCAGGGACACTATCTGTACGCCGAGTAATTGTACAGCAGTGCAGTTCCCCCACATTCCTTACCTAACTGCTAATGAAAAGATCTCCGGATTGTGGTGCTGCCAAGTCTGTTGTAGCGAAGTGTGAGAATGCATTTGTAATTAGCCGCGCCTTGCAGGCAAATGAGGAATGTGTGAAAGTCCCTTGAAATGTTATACAAAACAAGGCTAAAGCATATTCCGTTATCTTATGTATACTATTAATTGAACAGACCCTTTTCATTGTTGCTGTTGAGTTCTTGTGACGTTATTAACAATAGCTACTATTTATTGAGCACTTACTATGGCCCAGATACTTGGTGCTTTCTGTGCTGCTTTGTTTCATTTAATCTTCACATCACTCCAATAGGGATGATGTTATTGTTCCCTTTTTAATGAGGATGAACTAGGAGTTCAGAGAGGTTCAGTAACTTGCCCAGGGTCACACAGCAAGGCAATGACTTGTCATGGAATCAAATTTGAAATTCTCTGGCTCCAAAGACCACGTTCCTTCTGTTTGTCCCAGCACGTGTCATACTTTCTGCTGCTCTAGCTTGTCCCACTCACACAATAGTACATCCCTGTTCAGTGTGGCTCCTTCAAGTGGGAGACGGGGCCCTTCTCTGTTCTTCCTGTTCCTGGAACACGGATATAACTGCTGGATCTCTCAATTTATTCTCTGTTGAAAGCAAACCACAAAATTAAGAAAATTTTGTGGATTGTCTCTTCCTAAAGACCCATGTGCTCGGCCGATGAGACTGCTGAGTCAGGTTTAAGCCACTCTTGTTGTAAAGGGTGTCTTGATAGGCCAAAATGAAAAATGCTGAAGTCCGCGGGATCCTTCCTGGACTTCTAATTCAGATTCGGGTATGTATCAGCCAGTAAAAATTACAGAAACCCAACCCCACTAATTTAAGTAAAAAGTGAATTTATCAGATATCATGACTAAACAGTACAAGAAAAGGGATGGCTTTGGGAAGTGCTGGATCTAGGGATCTATCGTTGTCATTAGAACCTAGTTTTTTTTTCTCTCTATTCCTTGATTCTGTTTCTTTTGTGTTAGCTGCATTCTCAGGGTCCCATCTCTAAACTACTCAGGTTGATTCTCCCAGAGGAAGAGAGATGGTCTTTGCTGTTCGGGCCTATAAAAATCCCTACACCCATTTTGAGGAAGGAGTCCAAGACTGTGGTAGCTCTAAAGTGTCCTCAAGGACCCAGGCTCCCATCTTTCTGTTCTCCCACCCTTACTGCTTGTCTCTTATCCTTGTGGTCACCTAGTGGTCCAAGAGGGCTGTTGGAGATCTAGCAATCACATCTGTTTTCCAGGTACAGGAAGAAAAAAAAGGGCCATCTCTTCTCTTTTAAGGAGGCTTCTCAAAGTTCCCTATGAGACTTCGCTTACAAATTTCTGGCCAGGACTTATTAATCTGTCCACACCTTGTTGTAAAGGAGACTGGAAAGTACAGTCTTCATTCCCAGTGGCAGTGTGCCTGGATAAAACTGGGGCTGTGTTACTAGGGAGGAAGGGGAAAGTGGATGGTTGGATGGGCCACTAGAGTTTCCGTCACAGTGGCCATCACCAGATACTCAGGGAATGGATGCTGGGGACAGCAACTAGAGCACCCGCTAAAGTTGGTAGTCAGTGTTGTGCCTGGGCCTAATAGCTCCTCCTTCATGAAATGAGTGTTGTACAAAGAGCCCTGGATTGGTCAAAATATTGGATTTTGAATTCCAGCCTCTAACTGGCTATGTAGTTGCCTAACAACACTTTGCTTTTTTTTTTTTTTTTTTTTTTTTTGAGACAGGGTGTCACTGTCGCCCAGGCTAGAGTGCAGTGGTGCACTGGTGCAATAAGGCTCACTGCAGCCTTGACCTCCCTGGGCTCAGGTGATCCTCCCACCTCAGCCTCCCCAAGGCTGGGACTACAGGTGCACACCACCACACCTGGCTTCTTTTTATATTTTTTGTAGAGACAGGGTTTTGCCATGTTGCCCAGGCTGTTGTTCTCAAACTCCTGGCCTCAAGTGATCTGCCTGCCTCCACCTCCCAAAGTGCTGGGATTATAGGTATGAGCCACCGTAATCCTGGGGGCTCAGTTCACTTGGCCTCTTGTGTCTGCCTTTCTCCAGCTATAAAATGGGGGTCATAATCACATCATCTGGCTATGCCTCTGGCTGCAAGCAGAGAATGCCTGACTATCAGTAGGGTGACCAACCTGGTTTTCCTATGCCTTTTCTAATTTTAGCGTGAAATAGTAAATGTAAGACGAAGCATCCTGGGAAACTCTCTTAGTCCCGGGCAAACTAAGATAGTTGGTCTCCCTAATGAGCAGTAGCTAAAATCCTAGAGACAAGCACTGTCTGGAGGTGGGCAGGATCTGGGTGAGTTCAGCAGCTCAACGTTATCTTCATGGACCCAGTAGGCTCTTTGCATCCTCAGATCCACCATCCTTAGCAGGTTAGGTTTCCTTCCTCCCACTTGCTGTCTCCAGGCAGAAGTGTGACCATCCAGATACAGCTCCTGTCATCTAGGGTCAGACTCCCTGCAAATCCCCTGGCTGGGGATGTGGGTGGGGTGAGGTTTCATGTGCATGTTAGGTGAGGATTCAAGTACATGCTATGAATTGATGGAGTGCTCTTAGGAGAATCCTGTAAAGGAGGAGGGAGGCAGGATGGGGCAGGGGAAGAAGTGAAGCAAAGATGTGGTCTCAGCGGGAGCTTTGCTGCAGCCTGATCCCCAGGGAGCTCCGAGTATGAACAGAGTTGCAGACTAAGCTCCGCCTTGAGGCGAGGTCTGAAGACTTGCCCCGCTGTGGCCATCAGTCATTGCCAAGAGCTGCCCGGGTGGGGTGGAGGCGTGACTTCCCAGGCATCTCTGGATGCTTTGGTTCCTATCAGAGAAGAGGCTGCTGGGAGTTACGACAACACAGAAGGGGGCTGCTGGGTGCACCGGGCAGGATCCCCACAACTTCTTCAACCCCTGTCCTCTCTCAACAGCACCCAAGGCAGAAAGGGGTGCAAAGGTTTGCTCTTTACAAAGTTTCCCCAGCACCTAGTGATCTCAGGCCAGCTTCCTCTAAGGTCTTATTGACCAACACTGGGTCACTTCTCACCCATAATGCCTCACTGGTAAGGGGAATGGGATTACCTCGGTTGGCATAAACCTTGGGACTGGGCACACTGAAACCTGGGACAGACGAGGGGCCTGTTGGTGGGGAAGAAGGGCGAACAGCTTTCTTGCAGGCAGCCAGCAGTGTCTGCCCTCCAAGCACCAGGGTATTCAGAAGTCCCAGTGCAGATAACAATTCTGTGGACACAAGGGTTTTGTTTCCCCTCTAGATCTTTCCCTGGTCCCTGCAGGTGTGTATGTGAGAACTGCGTAAGAGAGATGGGCGAGTCCTCCTGCAGAGACACTCTCCTTGCTCTTCCAGACCCTGCCCCGAGATTCTGGGCAAACACCAGTGTTGCTTTGGGCTTGTGGAGGAGGCTGATAGGTCTACTCCAAGTCTTTCCTGGAAGACTATCAATCTGAGATTTGCTTTCAGCTGAGCCTCCCAATTTAGTCTCTGTTGAAAGTCAACCACAGCTCAGCAGCTTGGATGGGATGAGATTCAATAGCAGAGGGCAACAGAACAAAGGTCTCGCTTTATTTCCACTGCCTCCCCTCCCTTCCCCACGAGGGTCTCCAGATAGGTTGGTTGAGTGCCACTGCTGAGTAATTTTTATGGCAATTGCAAAAGACCCCTCAGCTTCTAAGGTGAAGCATTTCCCATTTAATTATGTTGATGGAGAAGCAGCCTCTGTACATTTAGCAGCCATTCTGGCCCTCACTTAAATGGACTTGTTACTACTTTGTTGAGTCTCAAGCCTATATGATTACAAATGTGGTAGAATAACGACAGCTACCAAGTAACCCAGACCCAGGAGATAGTCCTGGCAGTTTTGCTTTTTTTTTTTTTTTTTTTTTTTTTTCAAACCAGACCAGTTGGTGGTTTTACATTTATTTCAACAAATTGAGCTTGGGCTTTTACAGGTCATTTGGGTGAATGGCACACTCCTTTCTGAAAAGAAGTAAAAAATCTTTCAGGCTGTGTTTTGTGGTTGCAAACACAAGTCCCACTGTATCTTTTCATACATTTGATTCAAAATACAGGGATGTTGATGGAGGACTAACTTCACACAGTGGAGGCTGTTTCACAGAAATCATTAGGTGATCTGTTGGGGGAGGAGTTGTTTGCCTGCCATAACTGTGGTGTCTGTAAATAGGCATGGATCTTAATAAAATTCATGTCACTGTATATGTGAACAAATATGGTTGATGCATGTATGTATTTTGGAATGCCCTGGATAGAACTAAGGGATTCACAGATTCACTTAGCCTGCAAATATTTATTGAGCACCTACTATGTGCCAACCATGGAGCTGACCATCAACTGAGGAGACAAAACCAAGAACAAATAGGTATTTATTTTATGTATTTACTTTTTGAGATGGAGTCTTGCTCTGTTGCCCAGGTTGGAGTGTAGTGGCACAATCTCTGCTCACTACAACCTCTGCCTCCCAAGTTCAAGTGATTCTCCTGCCTCAGCCTCCCAAGTAGCTGGGACTACAGGTGTGCCTCATCATGCCGGCTAATTTTTGTATATTTATTAGAGATGGGGTTTCACCATCTTGGCCAGGCTGGTCTTGAACTCCTGGCCTCAAGTGATCTGCCTGCCTTGGACTCCCAAAGTGCTGGGATTACAGGCGTGAGCCACTGCCCCTGGCTGCAAATATGTATTTAATGTGTCAGTTGATAATACGGATTTTAGAAAAGGATAAAGTAAGGTAAAGGGGCTGGGTGTTTTAAAATATAGGTTTGATTTTATTCAGGTTTGGTGAGGCTAACATATCTGGAGAGGCTTGCTATTGAAAAGATAGTTTGCTACTCACAGTTCCCAAGAGGAGGGTGGCATGCCACACCATGGAACCGAGACACACAGGGGCACACCCAGGTCAGTTAAGAGGTGGGGAGAGTATGGGCAAGAGTGTTTACAGTAGTTTCTGTGGAGAGGAATGGGCATGGGACAGGGTGAGCAGGTTTAGGGTTGGCTGATTTGACTAATTTCAGCAGGTTCTGGACATGAGGACTTCCTTTAGCTGTCTGGTACCTGGCCCTGGAGTACTTAAGCCAGGTGGACAGTGGCCTGGAGTCTGAGAGCTCAGTAAAGGAGGCGGCTGGGGTGTGCGTTCTGGGTTCCACGGCTTGCATAGGAAAGGTGCACTCCAGGCGAGTTGCTTACTATCTCTAGGAATTGGCCAACTCTGGGAGGGGCGGTCCCTCCAGGGTCAGCAAGGTCCCAGAGGACAGAGCATCAGAATACAGAAAAAAAGACACATTTAATACACTGGGGACACGGTCGGAGTGTGGACTTTTATACAGAGCTGGGAGAAGTAGCCAGATAAGGGGACATTGGAGCAGAGACCTGAGTGAGGAGAGTGAGTGAGTGACGCGGGTCTGTCTTCGGGAAGGGTCCTCCAGGCAGAGGGAACAGCAAGTGCAAAGGCCCTGAGGCAGGAGAGTGCTTGGTCTGTTCAATGAATAGAGAAGAGGTCAGTGTAATCAGAAAGGAGAGACGAAGGGAGGCAAGGAGACCAGGTCGGCAGCTGGGGCTGAGAGAGACTCTGGCTTGGACTGTGAGCAAGATGGACTGTCAGGGTTGGGGTTTTGGAGTGCAGGGGTGGGACTCTGAGCAGAGGTGGAGTGTGATCAGACTTGGGTTCTAACAGGGTCCTCCTGCTGCTGTAGGGGAGAGGAAGGGGAGCAGGGAGACAGGAGGCGTCCTGCCACCATCCAGGAGGGAGAGGACAGGAGGAGGAGGAAAGTGGTAGGATTCCGGATATAGGCTAACAGGACTGGATGGGGAGCGGGTGAGGGAAGAGAGTGAGAGATAAGTATTAGTGGGAATCCTATTTCTTTTTTCAGAATGAAAACAGATGTGAGGCCATTTTAGCAAATGGTAATCTGAGTGAAAATCCTACTTTCTTTAGCTGATGTCTTTCTAGGCTTCTGCGGCCTCATCCCTCTGTCATCCCACATGTGCGGAAATATTTTATTCACTCGGTTTTCTCCCTCCACCAAATTACCAGCAACTCTAGGGCAGGGACTGAGTCCAGTTCTGGCCCCGCTGCTGTGACAGGGCCTGGTTAACAGTAGGGGCTCTGGAAATGCACCTCTGAGACCTCTCCCTGGGTGCATCCCAGCAGGGAGCTGTGTCTCTGCCCACGTGTTCCCTTGACGGCTGGTGGAATGTCCCGGTCTTCTCCATCTCTGTCTCCTCCGGCTGGACTGCTGCCTCTCCCTCTCCTCCAGGTCTCCATTTAGATGCCACCTCCTCGGCAGGTCCTTCCCTCATCGCACCATCTGAAGTGGCCATGCCCCACCTGGTTACTCTTTGCCAGGTCACCCTTGTGTTCACCAATATCAGAAACTGTTTTCTTCTGATCACATGTTCACTGTCTGTCTCTCTTGCCATCCCTGTGTGGTCTACACAAGGGCAAGGGCCCGGTCTCCAATGCTCGCTGCAGCATTGGAGGGGGTGTCGCCGGTACCCACCCTGATGCCTGTCAATGGGATGGGACACCTGTGCCCTGGCAGCTATGGTATTCATGCCAAAGACCCCCACCTGTGCTTCTTTGGGGACCGGCTGAATAGAGAGCTATCTCGCTAGGACGTATCAGGGGCATTGGGACAAGACCAGAACAAAAGTAAGTGGAAAGACAGATCCTTTGCAGTTTTGAAATGTTATGCATTGTGAATTTTTTGGCAGTAATTCTGATTTCTAAAAATATTACATTAAAGTGTGATTGATCTCCACTACTGATTTCTTGGGCTTTCCCTTGAATTTTGGGGCAAAGGCAAGTGCCTCACTGTTCCCGGCCCTGCTCACAGGTGAGACCTGGGAATCTGTGTTGTTAAATCAGCCTTTCCGACCTCAACTGTGAGTCCCAGAGATGCACTGAGCTTCTGAGACATGGGGGATAAACCATATGACCTACAAAATAAAATACATTTAGAAAGGTCTGTTTTGCTGTTTCCCCAAGAGGAGTGATGGTCCCCTGCATGTATGGAATTAGTTGTCTGTACCAGGGTCAAAAGCAAGTCCCATTAGGGGCCTCCCATAAGGAACTGTATCCCCACACTTTGATCAGAACAGCTCTTATCCCATCTGATTTGTGGCTGGGCTTTCTGCATCAGATTCCATGCAAAAAATAGGTTCCATTGCTAAAAAAGAGGTAGAAGGCCAGGTGCAGTGGCTCACGCCTGTAATCCCAGCACTTTGGGAGGCCGAGGCGGGTGGATCACCTGAGGTCGGGAGTTCAAGACCAGCCTGACCAACATGGAGAAACCCCGTCTCTACTAAAAATACAAAAACTAGCCAGGCATGGTGGCGCATGCCTGTAATCCCAGCTACTCGAGAGGCTGAGGCAGGAGAATCGCTTGAACCCGGGAGGCGGAGGTTGTGGTGAGCTGAGATCGCACTATTGCACTCCAGCCTGGGCAAAAAGAGCGAAACTCCGTCTCAAAAAAGAAAGAAAAAAAAAAGAGGTAGAAAAGTCACAATCTTAGAGTTGCAGTCCTGGAAGCAGTTTGTTAGGTGTCCAGAAGCCTCCCAGCTTTGGAATTAGGGCCAATAGCCCCTAAGGCCCGCTCCAGGCATGAGGGTCAGGATCGGGACTACATTTGTCCCTCTCTCAAGTGAGGTCTTGGGAGGTGCCCAAGTCTGTGCCTCTGCCTCATCCACCAGGACAGGTCAGAACCTGCAAGATGATGCCAGAAACCTTGACCACTCAGGGGCCCCAGCTTCCCTGCACAACTCCAGCCTCTGTCCCTCCTCCCTCCCAGTGCTGTTGTGTTCAGGGATCTGCCCCCCACCCCACATGGCTTACTTTCTCGCTCTCCTGAATTTTAAAGGGCTCCATTTTATACTTCTTTTGGTACCATATTTCTGTCTGTTTAGCATTTTCAGTGGCCTCCTGCCTCTCATAGCCCCTTTCGAGGGGAATAAAAGGTCATTCCATAAATCTCAGGCATTATTAAAGATGACGGCAGTGCACGATTACTTGACACCCACCGGGCTGGGGAAGGTAGTGCTAATTAGTCAGAAAACTTACTTTTCAGATGTGAGTCATTGGAAGCAGGTGTCAAGGGAGCCTTTAACGAGGCCCTCGTGACTCAGTTGATATTTCCACTCTGCATCACCGCGTGTATATTGTACTGAGATTGTGGTGGCCTCGCCACCAGAGACAGAGGGCAGAGGAGAGAGAGAGGAGGAGAAGAGAAAGACAGACAGAGAGAGAGAGAGAGAGAGAGAGGAGGACGAAGAGGAGCGAGAGGGGAGAGAAAGAGAGAGAGAGAGGTGCTTGGAGGACCCAGTGTCCAATGTTAAAAATAAATGCCTTCTGTTTTTTGGCCGTCTTTCCTATTTCCCTTCATTCTTTTTTTAATTAGTTAATTTATTTTACTTAAAGTCAGGGTCTTGCTCTGTCGCCGAGGCTGGAATGTAGTGGCTATTCTCAGGTGCAGTCATGGCTCACTGCAGGCTCCAACTCCTGGGTTCAAGGGATTCTCCTTCCTCAGCCTCCCAAGTAGCTGGGTCTACACCACATCTGGCTAACATTCCTTTAATAAATGTTTATTGAGCACCTACAAGGTGCAGGCCTTACATGAGGTGCTGGGAGTCAATGGTGAGCCATATTGCTGAGTCCTGTAGCTAAGAAGAGGAATAAATGAGTCAATTTCGGAGGCTGATGACTGGATATAGAAGATCAAGCTGGCTAAGAGGAAAGCGGTGGTGGTGGTGCTGATGTGGATTCTTTGAGAGGTGGTCAGGGAAGGAGCCAGCCATGTAGTGTTCCACAGGAAGGGTATCCCTGGCAGAGGGATGGGCAGGTGTGAAGGTGCTGGGATGGGAATGATGTGGCTGTGTCCTTATGGGTTAGGACAAGCTTGTGACCGTGACCTGAGTGGGAAGCCCCCTCCCCATGCCTGGCACTGAGGGGCTGTAGGCCAGCTGGAGTGGAATCTGCTGGACTGGCCTGGGTGCTTTCTCTACTGTGGGTCACATATGCTATATGAAGTTGGGGACCTGTTGCAGGTGGGGTCGGTGCAGGTCGCAGGTCGGGTGGGTGCTCTGTAGGTCACTGGAGTCACAGGGAGGCCTGTGGGGGCTGCAGACTGTGCTTCTCAGTCTGCCCAGGGAACTGTAGACCCCCTTTCAAAAACATCTGTCCCTGCTCTAGGTTTAGATTTATATGCAGGTATATGATGTAAAGCATTTTTTCACAGCTTAAAATAAATGCATAGAATAAAAACCCTACACGATTTTTAAAAGATAAAATGAAGTGATTTCACCTCATACTCAACAATGCTGACAGGCCCCCTGATGACTTCCCAACTGTCAGGGGCGCCTTTGTGTGAAAGTTTGAGAAACTGGCCGTAAGGAGTGAAAGAGGTGAATAGAGGACGGAAGAGAAGGAAAAAAGGATAAAAGGGAAAAAGGAGAAAGAAAGGCCCCGGAGGTGGGGGGAGTCAAAGAGAAACGAGAGAGGGAGTACAGTATTCACAAGTCATTTTCCTAAAAGTGTCTGTTCTCTCTCTTTTTCAGGCCCAGTAGGGCCCTACCGGGCCTGAACGACCCAAGCACACAGGGCCCTTTACTTCCAGTCCCCACACGCTGGCTTTGCTGGGAAACCCAGCTCCCCCTTTTAAGAGAGCCCCATGGAAGGCATTCTCTCTTTTTCATCAGTTTCCTTTCCCTGGACATGATCCACATTAGAGACAGACATGTTGTTGCTGTTTGTATTTTTCTCCAGGCAGACCCATAAAGCAAGTTTTTGCTGGGCATGTTATTCGCATGGTGAAAAGAATAAGCCATCTCCTTACTGAGGGAAACAGACATAGGGGCTGGGGCGGGCGGGGCTGGGCTGATGACCCGGCTTCCTTTCATGGCTGCAGGCGGAGGGGCAGGGCCCCTCTGCTGATGTGCGGGTGTCCTTCCCGGGGGGTGGGAGTGAGGGTGTCCTTCCCCGGGTGCGTGGGAGTCGGTGCTGCGCCAGGACTGCACTCGGAAGCGGCCTGTCCCTGTCCAGGCGTCTGCAGTGGATGGCAATGGCTTCGGGCCACAGATGGCAGGCAGGGCAGGCGTGTCCTCTGCGCTCAGTTATTGTCTCTGGTGTCCGAGGAGGCACTTCCGAACAAGATGTCACTGTCCTGGGACACGCTCAGCTGCGACTTGGTTTTGATGAGGAACTGCGCCCTCCGGAACATCACCCTCTCCTGCTCCTGCTTGAGCTCCAGGTAGGAGCGGGAGAAGGTGTGGAAGATGGAGGTGACTGGGAAGGCCATGAGCAGGATGCCGCTCAGGATGCTGCTCAGGGCCACCACCTGGCCCGGGGTGCTCCTGGGTACCATGTCGCCATAGCCCACCGTCGTCATGGTGATGACGGCCCACCAGTAGCAGGCAGGGATGCTGGTGAACTCGGGGCTGTCGGCCATCTCGTTCTCGATGACGTAGAGCAGGGGCGCGAAGAGGGCGATGGCCACGCAGAGGAAGAGCAGCAGGAGCCCGAACTCACGGGTGCATCGGCGGGCCGTGAGCCCCAGCGTCTGCAGCCCCAGGGAGTGGCGCGCCAGGCGCATCACGTACAGGATGCGCAGCGCCCGCAGCACGCGCAGCACCAGCCCCACCTTGTCCAGGTAGCTGTTGCCCGCGCCGGGCTTGCGGCGGCCCGCAGCGGCGCCGTCCACCAGCAGCGTGATGTAGTAGGGCAGGATGGCCACCAGGTCGATCAGCGTCAGCGGGCTCCGCAGGAAGGCGAATTTGCTGGGGGCCTGAATGAGCCGCAGAAGGAACTCTAGGGAGAACCAGCCCACGCACACCGACTCCACGATGAAGACGTTGTGGCACATCTGGGAACAGTGGCCCTGGGAGAGAGGGGAAGGGACGCCGGAGGGGTCAGCGGGTCCACCAGGGAAGGAGCGCGGAAGCTCTGCCCTGTGCCCTGCTGGTTTTCCCAGGCGGAAGGTGACCTCTCCAGGTTGAGTGGCCCCGGGTCCTCTCCCTAGTTGTGCCCACTCTGAGGCCTGCAGCACTAAGCACCATCTCTACTCTGGCTGCTCCTCATCTCTCTCTCCAGCCCCCACCTCGGCCCTGAACTCGACCCCCAACCGGCTGCCTCCCTGACGCTCCCACCTGGCTGTCTGAGGGGCATCTCGAACTTGCCATGGGATCCTGGTTTCCTCTGCCCACTGGTGGTTTCCCTCCCTCGCTTTCGGCAATCCCATCTTTCCAATTGCTCATGACAAAAGACCTGGTGTCATCCTTACCACCTTGTGTATAACTCCCAGGAAGTCTCTTTTAAAACAGTGAGACAATCAGACCCATGGCCCACTGCTCCCACCTGGTCGGGCAACCATTCTTTCTTGCCTGGACAGTTGCAGTCACCTCTCCAATGGGCTCCCTCATCCCTTCAGTCCATTTTCCACACATAGCCAGAGGGATCCTGTTCCTCCTCTGCTTAGCACCCTCCATGGCTCCCAATGGACTCTGAGGGATAGTCATGTTCAGTGCCCCCATCACTGCCCAGGGCAAATTTAAGCTAAGGCTGCCTCACTGAAGCTTTCAAAAGAGGCTGGAAATGTGCAGTTTTACATGAACTCTCCTGGTGATAAATGTTGGTGATAATGTTGGTTAAATAGATAAAATGTTGATTTAAGTCCTGGTGATAATTCAATGCAAAGAAATACTCTATGGTCCACGGAAACATATTTTTACTGGGTTTGGCATGCAGGCTGCCAGCTTGCCTCTCTGGTCTGCAATATAACTGGGTGGTAAACAGTCCTTGAGTGGATTTGGGCCTCATCCTTGAAGGGGCCTTTGGCAGAGAGGAGAGGCCAGCGTGGTTCCAGCCTGGGGCATCTTGGAAGTTCTGGGTTACGGCTGAGTTCGACACGTCCCACTTGAACAATTCTGTCTCTATGAATATGTTAGAGGCTGGAGATATGAGCTAATACCTGGTGGGGCTTTAAGGTCTTAGACCTCTGGGATGGGAAGCCCCTTCCTCTGGGAAGCCTTCCTGGAGTGTGCCCCACTAAGTAGCTCCAGCATTGTCAGTGGGCCTGCCACACAGAGCCTCCTTGGCTTGTGTCTCATGCTTATGGTGATGGGGGGTGGCGCCACTAATCCATCCCAACTCCAATAGACTTGAAGCTCCTTGAGGTTGGAAGACTTGTCCTGGTCACCCTGTCTCCCCTGTAGTGCCTGCATACAGTAGGCACTCAAATGTGTGCACAAGGAGCAAGTGAAGCAGTGAATCCCACTCTGGGCCCCCAAAAGAAGTTGAAGAACAGCATTTTCACTGAATCCTTAAAAAGGCAAGGTATTATTATTTTTTCAAAAAGCAAGTATCAGAAGTCGAACAAAACAGTGGCTTTATCAGTATTTTCCTGATAAAATCACGATCAAAGATGTTGGAGCTGAGAATAAACTTACACTAGGTACAGCAATTTCCAGACAGGTCTCAAGTGGTGAGCATTTCCCCTCTTCTTTCTTTTTCTTCTTGACCATAATCCTTAAGAGAGGACTTTCTACACACTCGCTCTGCACCACTTCTAATCCTTTCATGTGGTGTGGACTCACTCAGCCCAATCACTTTTTTTTTTTTTTTTTTTTTGCTCTTGTTGCCCAGGCTGGAGTACAGTGGTGCAATCTCGGCTCACCACAACCTCCGCTTCCCAGGTTCAAGCGATTCTCCTGCCTCAGCCTCCTGAGTACCAGGGATTATAAGCATGCGCCACCACGTCTAGCTAATTTTGTATTTTTAGTAGAGACAGGGTTTCTCCATGTTGCTCAGGCTGGTCTTGAACTCCCGACCTCAAGTGATCCGCCTGCCTCAGCCTCCCAACTGTAACTGGGATTACAGTTGAGAGTCACTGCATCCGGCCCCAATCACTTCTAATCACTTCATGTGAACTCACTGAATCCTTGCAACACTGTGAGGTGGGCCTGTTCATACCCACCCTGGACAGGTGAGAAATCAGAGGCTCAAAGAGGTTAAGTAACTTGCCCACAGCTACTACCCACCTAGAGAGGAGAAAGCAGGATTTGAATTCAGGCTATCTGGCTCTAGCCCTGACCTCATCATCACTACTACTCATGCTTATTAAAAGTTAATTTTACCAGCTGGGTGTGATGGCAGTTGCCTGTAGTCCCAGCTATTCAGGAGACTGAGGCAGGAGGAATGCTTGAGTCCAAGAGTTCGAGTCCAACCTGGGCAACATAGCAACACACCATCTCTAATTTTTTTTTTTTCCAGACAGAGTCTCACTCTGTTGCCCAAACTGGAGTACAGTGGAGAGATCTTGGCTCATTGCAACCTCCACCTCCCAGATTGAAGTGATTCTCATGTCTCAGCCTCCCAAGTAGCTAGGATTACAAGCGAGTGCCAACATGCCCAGCTAATTTTTGTATTTTTAGTAGAGATGGGGTTTTGCCATGTTGGCCAGGCTGGTCTTGAACTCCTGACCTGAAGTGATCCACCTGCCTCAGCCGCCCAAATTGCTGGGATTACAGGCGTGAGCCACCACATGTGGCCTAAAATTGTTTATCTAATTAAAAAAAGTTTAAAAAGTTAACTTTACTAGTTGAACGCTATTTTCTTAATACCCATTTAAAAATTCAGCTTATAAGCCAGGCAGGGGGGCTCCCTTCCTCCACATACATAAGTGGAAAAATCCTGACACGGTGAGTACTTCTAATGTGAAATTCGAGAGCGCATGTACATGAGACATGAGAATCGCTTCAATCTGGGAGGTGGAGGTTGCAGTGAGCCAAGATTGCACCACTGTACTCTAGTACAGTGTCATCTTAGCACTTTGGGAGGCAGAGGTGGGAGGATCACTTGAAGCCAGGAGTTTGAGGCCAGCCTGGGCAGCCAAGCAAGACCCTGTCTCTTAAAAAAAAAAAAAAAATTCAAGGTATACAAAAAATACCAGCAGCCCTCTGTGGATTATTAATGCAACAGCTATTGCTACTTCCTCCACATACATAAGTGGAAAAATCCTGATATGGTGAGTACTTCTAATGTGAAATTCGAGAGTGCATGTAAAGCACTTAGCACATGCAGGGTATACAGTCAGTGCTCAAAAAATACTGGCTGGCATGATATTTACATTCATTTCACACTACCATACCTGTTTCTCCACTGCCTATACAGTTTGTACCTCTGAGACCTTTCGGTCTTTCTTGAAGCTTACAGAATCCCCATATATAGGGAAGGAGTCACCAACTCAAAGGCCCATGGTCTCATACACAAGGAGACTGAACTGGGCCCCTGTGGACTTGGCTGTCCCCAGGAGCTGCCGTGTAGGACTGCAGGTTGGTGTGTATGTTGGCAGCGGTAGGGGAGGGGAGGGACTCAACCTTAGAATTTTTTTTTAGATTTTATTTTTTAGAGATGGGGTCTTACTCTGTTGCCCAGGCTGGAGTGCAGTGGGGTGATCACGGTTCACTGCAGCCTCACCTCCAAGGCTCAAGCAATCCTCCTGCCTCAGCCTCCCAAGTAGCTGGGACTACAGGTACAAGCCACCACACCTGGCTAATTAAAAAAATTTTTTTTGGTTTTGTTTGTTTGTTTTGTAGAGACAGGGTCTCACTACATTGCCCAGCATGATTTTGGACTCCTGGGCTCAAGCGATCCTTCTGCCTCCAGCTCCCAAAATGTTGGGATTATAGGCATGAGCCACCATACCTGGCCTGATCTTATGATTTTTAAAAGAAGCTGAGATTTTGAATTTTTATGTGAAAAACCGTCACTTTTAATGTTGTCAACCAAGTCCAATTTTTGGGAAACTGTGTTTCCCAAATCACATAGTCCGGTGGGGCTATATTAGGTCCCCAAGCTGCCACGTGGGAGCCATATTTCCATGCTTACAAACATAGACTGGACTTAGACCTGGGGTTGGGCAGTGTCCTCAAATACCGAGTGGGTGTGAAAACACTTCCCCCACAGGGTTGCTCCAGGGAGCTTCCCAGGGCTCTTATCACTCCCTGGGGAGATAAGACGTAGGTGGCACATGCAGCCCAGCTCCCGGCTCCCGTGAACTCCCAGATGAGTGGGAGCCCTTAGACCGTAGCACACACCCCGTGTCAGGCGCTAGAGTAAATAAACTTTCCATTCATTCTCTTATGTAACAAAAAGAAATGCTCACCATTTGTAGACACACATGTACCCATCAGTAAAAATTATCTTCAGGACCCAGAAAATGTGTCTGGGCTACTATGATGCCAAGGATTAGGAAGGTTGAGAAAGAGCCAAGTAGTTGAGATAAATTTGATGATCTATGTAATATGCTTCGCTCAGGGCCAGGCACGTCAAAAATCATGCCATCCATTTATCCACTCATTTGTTCGTTCAACAGATAGTGGTTGAGTGCCTGTTTGTGCTGGACACTGTTCTAGATACTGGCAAGGGAGAGTGCAGTGGCAGGCACAGTGGAGGCCAGGACAGGCACAGGAATGGACCCCCACGCGCTCACATATTAACAGGGAGGCAGACCATGCACACAAACATTCCTGATGTCAGGAGGGACCAGGGATACTATTCAGCCAGTGTGCAATCAGGGGAGGCTTCCTGGAAGAGGTGACAATGCTCAGCGTCCCTTCCCTCATGGTGGCGCATCTCCCCGCGGGGCGTGGGCTCTTACCTGCTCCTCCTCCTCCCTCAGGCTGGGCAAGGTGCTGACGGAGAGGTTGACGGCGGTGACGGTCACGAAGAGCACCGACAGGCAGGCGAACACCTTGCCGGGCAGCCCCGAGTGCGGCCTCTCCACCATGTCGCGCAGTCGCCTCATGCAGCGCCCCAGGCGGCCCTCGCCCTCGGCCGGGCCCTCGCTGTCGCGGCCCTCGCTGTCCAGCACATCGTCCTCTTCCTCCCGCTCCACCATCTCCGCGAACTCCTCGATCTTCTGCAGGTAGCGGCGCTTGCAGCAGCCGTCCAGGTGGTCCTCCGCGATGCCCCAGTACAGCAGCTCCTCCTGGAAGGACAGCGCGCACATCTCGCGCAGCAGCCGCAGCTTGCCCGCGCGCAGGAAGGTCAGGATGGTGCCGAAGGCCCCCGGGTTGCGGTCGAAGAAGAACTCGTTGCAGGTGACGTCGTAGTCATCGCACACGTTGAGGATGTCGTCGAAGTTGGTGCAGGCCTTGAGCTGGCCCAGGCGCGTCAGCGGGAACTCGTCCAGCGTGGTCCAGGGCAGTGAGTACTTGATGCCGCCCACGTTGATGATGATCCGACGGCGGCGGTCCTCGGGCTGGCAGCCTTGAGGGGGCTCATCTTGCGGCCGCAGCCGCTGCGCCCGGCGGTAGAACGCGCCCTTGATGGCCTGGCGCTGCGGGAGGAAGGCCGGGTGGAAGGAGGCGTCCGAGGTGCAGCTCAGCGCGCTGTAGTCGTAGTCAGAATTGTCTCCCGGTAAGAGGGTCATTTTGAGCCTTCACATCCCTCTCGGGCCTGTGGGGAGAAGGGAGGAAAGACCCTTAGTGACTACCCTTAGCTTCACCTTGCTGAGAATGCAGACTCCGCAGATACTCAGTTAGGGATGGAATCTTTGTGCCCCACATCCATAGGCTGTAGCCCTTAGCCCTGCATGGCATGGTATTAGGAGGTGGGGGCTTTTGAGATGTGATTTGGTTCAGATGTGGTTATGACAGCAAAGTCCCCACGATGGGATTCGTGTTCTTTTTTTTTTTTTTTTTTGAGACGGAGTCTTGCTCTGTCACCCAGGCTGGAGTACAGTGGCCGGATCTCAGCTCACTGCAAGCTCCTCCTCCTCTCGGGTTCACGCCATTCTCCTGCCTCAGCCTCCCGAGTAGCTGGGACTACAGGCACCCGCCACTTCGCCCGGCTAGTTTTTTGTATTTTTTAGTAGAGACAGGGTTTCACCGTGTTAGCCAGGATGGTCTCGATCTCCTGACCTCGTGATCCGCCCGTCTCGGCCTCCCAAAGTGCTGGGATTACAGGCTTGAGCCACCGCGCCCGGCCGGGATTCGTGTTCTTATAAGAAGAGGAAGACAGGCCGGGCGCAGTAGCTCATGCTTGGGAGGCTGAGGCGGGTGGATCACCTGAAGTCAGGAGTTTGAGACCAGCCTGGCCAACATGATGAAACCCTGTTTCTACTAAAAATAGAAAAACTAGCTAGGCATGGTGGCATGCACCTGTAATCCTAGTCGCTAGGGAGGCTGAGGCATGAGGATCACTTGAATCTGGGAGGTGAAGGTTGCAGTGAGCTGAGATTGTGCCACTGCACTCCAGCCTGGGTGACAGAGCAAGACTCCATCTCAAAAAAAAAAAAAAAAAAAAAAAAAAAAGGAAGGGACACCAGGGCTTTCTCTCTGCCATATGAACACTCAGGGAGGCATCTAAGTGTGAAGCCTGGAGGAGAGTGCTGGCACCCTGCTCTTGGACTTGCAGCCAACAGAACTGGGAGAAATAAGTGTTGCTGAAGCCACCCAGTCTGTGGTATTAATATTTGGTTACATCAGCCTGAGCTGACAAAGACATTCACCTAATAGTGAAATAGCAACAATATTGTTCAGCATCTCCCAGCCTTCACGATTCTCCCATATCCATCTACGCACTGGGGATGCAGCCGTGTGCAGAATGTGAAGGGGGTCTCTGATCCCAGGCAGCTGACATCCTAGTGGATTTTCAGGTGACACATGTACTGTTATTTACTTAACATTTTATTTTAAATTAACCTTTTTTGGTATTTATTTGGCTTGGAAAAACAATTTAGTGTAGACCTACAGTTCTCATAGGGCTGATTTTGTCTCTCAAAAGACATGTAGCAATGCCTGGAGGCATTTTTGCTGGTCATGACTGGGGATGCTATTGACATTTAGTAGGTAGAGGCCAGGGAATGCTGTTGCATGTCCTACAATGCACAGGACAGTCCCCACAACAGACATTTATTTGGTCCCAAATGTCCTTAATGCTGAGGTGGAGAAGCCTGGTTAGTGGTTATGAACGTAGACTTTGCAGTCACACAGCCTAGGCAAATGACTCAACCTTGGTGTGTCTCAATTTCCTTGTCTGTAAAATGGGTATAGCCACGTGACCTATTTGATAAGATTACTGGGAGGCCTAAGTGAATTATGTACATAGGAGCATTTAATGCAGTGCCTGGCACATAGTAGGTACTCAGTAATTATTGTCTATTATTACTATTATTTTTGAGACAGAGTCTCACTCTATTGCCTAGGCTGGAGCGCAGTGGCACCATCTTGGCTCACTGCAACCTCTGCACCTTGGGTTCAAGCAATTCTCGTGCCTCAGCCTCCCGAATAGCTGGGACTACAGGTGTGCCACCACACCCGGTTAATTTCTGTATTTTTAGTAGAAATGGTTTTGCCATGTTGGCCAAGCTGGTCTTGAACTCCTGACCTCAGGTGATCTGCCCACTTTGGCCTCCCAAAGTGCTGGGATTATAGGTGTGAGCTACCGCGCCTGACCTATTATTATTTATCTTAAAGGGATAACTTATATTGTTTCCATTAATGGAAAACAGGTATCACTTGCCATAAATCAGAAGCAACGGACAAAGAAATGCACAGCTATGAAAACAATGCCATGTTTGCTCAGGTGACACAAACATCACCTTGAGGATGGATGCAGGGGTGAGCTGGACAGTCACGTTCATCCAGGAAGCCTTCCTTGGCTCTTCCAGCTAAATTGAGCACCCCTCCCCTTACAACTGGTGCATCTGTCTTCACGGCACTTACCACCCAGTTCTAGAATTGTCTGTGTGCAAGCCTGGCTCCTTCATTAGGCAGCCTGCTCCCTGGGGGAAGAAACGTGCTTCAGTCATCTCTGAATCCCTGCGCTCAGCACTGTAAGGGCTCAAAGAAGTGCTTACTAAATGAGTACATCTCCTGTTGATGAGACCAACATGATAAGGCGACTTCTGGGGAACTGAGGTCAAAATATTAACTCACATGGACTCCTTCCTTCCCTACCCTCAAAGCTACTGGAAGGAGAGGCAGGGTGTCTCACGCTTAAAAGGGCCTCCTTCCTAAGAGGAATTGCTTTACAAAAGCACATCATCCCTCTGCTACTCACTGATCTTTGGGGAAGGCCACAATTGCATAGATCAGGGTTTGGAAAACTAGGGTACACCTGTGTTTAAAAGAAAAATGATTTGATTTTAGACGGTGAGAGTGTTTTTAACTTCACCTAAAATTGGAACCCATCTCCTCAGGCACAGCCTGCCAGGATCCCTTGGAGGCGTGGGAATAATCCCTTTCAGGCACTTTCCTTGGTGATCTCTCTTTTCAGCTCTGCTGTTTCATCTTTGCTACCACAGACAAGAGAAAAAGTGACATTCTGTTTGGCAAGAATGGTGATGGAGGTAAAGGGAAAGTGCCTCACACAAGCCCTGGAGGGCTCTTGTGAATCTCCATGGATTTAATCACCTCTTCTTTTCAGGAATTTCTTCTTTCAACCCTCCCGGCTTTCCCTCCAGTAGAAAACTCCCCCAATTAGTGATTTATTTCCTTCACGCCCTGCCCCCAGGTGAGTTTCCTGTGTGGAAAGTGATCCTGTCTCGGCAGCAAGGTGAGTATGGAGAGGCTGATGCTACTCGGAGGGTAATAAACACAGTAACGACCTTGTTCTCAAAGCCAGAGTTCCCTGGGGAGATGCCGAGGCCGGAACTTGGTAAAGGAAGAACAGGCATATTTTTCCATGGCCTTTGGTCTTGCAGATACCCGATCTGCTGTGAGATGGACGGCTCAGCACCTCTAGACCCTACACTAAAGTTCATAAATCAAAGAGGCCCCAAAGCCTGGGCTTCTGAAAAATAATGCTGCTTTTCACTTAGCCTGACATCCTCACAAGAAAATTTTTATTTCTCCATGGTGTTAGTTCTGTTAGTTCCACAGCATGGTGGGTTTAGTGATTTTGCCTCCGAGGGTCTATGGATGCTTGGGGAGAGGAAGCTGTTTGAGGCAGAGGCTGCGATGGGGGAGGTGAGGCGAAGTCTGGAGGCAGGTGTCATTCATTCATTCATTCATTTGCTCATTTATTCAATAGTTACTGAACACTCACCACGTGTCAGACTCAGACTCTGTGTTAGAGCCGGAGACACGGCAGAGAACAAGACAGACCCAGCCCTTGTCCTCACGGAGGTGACCTTCTGGTGGGAGAGGCTGCTTCCAAATGAGCACACAAGTCATTTCAGGCTGCAGCGACTGCCCTGTTGTTGACAGAGCAAGGGGAAAGATGGAGAATGACTACTGTGGGATGTGGGGCAACACTGGCTGGAGGGGTGAGGAAGGGCTTCTGGGAGGAGGGGACATGGGGCTAAGCCGCATGGATGGATCCAGCTCTGTGAGGAGCTGGCAGAGGGAGTGGCAAGAATTTTCTCCCTGACTTGGGGGTGGGCTTGGATGATCAAAGACCAGAGAAGGCCGAGCACAGAGCGAGGGGAAGCTGGGAGAAGCGGAGGGGGGCAGGGGCTAGGTGCAGCCAGGCCCAGGGACTGACAATAAGGAGCTGGGGCTTATTCTGCAAGGGACAAGGAGTCCATGTGCACCTGCCAGGTCAGTGGACAGCGAGTGGGCTGGGGAACCCAGGCCGGAGGCTATGGAAGTCATTGTGGAAATGACTAAGGTTTGCAGCGGTGGAAGTCCTGGAGAACGGGAGGGATTTGGGATGAACTTTGGAGGAAGAGCCTTCAGGACTGGCTGAGGAATGGGGCCTGGGGGAGCGGCAAAGAGAATCAGGATTCCAAGGGTACCATTTACCGAGGCTACCGATAGGTGGCGCTATGGTGAGCTGAGTCAGAGGAAGCCGTTCCCGGCTGTGGGACGATGGACCGAAGAGGATGCCGGCAAAATCCAGGAGGGAGGGCGGAGATGGGTGTCTTCCAAGGATGGGGCCAGACCATCAATGCTGAGCTGATGGGTGTGTGTTTGCCGGGTGGGAGGGTGTCACCTGGCAGCTTTGACCTGGCTAGACTGGCAAGGGCAGGGGGGCCACCGGGTAGCAGAGCTATGGTGAAGCCAGAGGCAGAGGCCTCACCTGTGCCCTGTGTCCGGTGTCCGGTAACCACTGAAGGTGCATCACATCAGGCCAGAGTGGTCAGTGCAGGGCATATGGTAGGCAGAAAAATGTCCCCACAATCCCCTTGATGCCCATGTCCTAATCCTAATCTCTGGAACCTGTGACTATGTTAGACTGCATCACAAGGAGGAATGAAGGTTACAAATGGACTTAAGGCTGCTAATCAGCTGACCTGAGATGGGAAATTATCTTGGATGATCTGGGCGGGCCCAGTGTAATCAACAGGGTCCTTATTTGTGGAAGAAGAAGCAAGCAGGAGGCAGAGCGGCAGAGGGCTGTGGCATGAGAATGACTCCACTGGCCACTGCTGGCTTTGAAGATGGAGGAAGGGGCCATGAGTCAAGGAATGCAGGTGGCCTCCAAAGGCTGGAGGAGGCAAGGAAATGAGCTTCCTGGAGCCTGCAGAAAGGAGCAGAGCCTTGCCAACACTCAATATTAGCCCAGGCAGACCCATTTCCAACCTCTGACTTTCAGACCTGTAAGATAATACAATTGGGCTGTCTTAAGCCACTCAGTTTGTGGTAATTTGTGACAGTTGCAATAGGAGATGGGATGCTGAGGCCGGGCATGGTGGCTCACGCCTGTAATCCCAGCACTTTGGGAGGCCGAGGCGGGTGGGATCACTTGAGGCCAGGAGTTTGAGACCAGCCTGGCCAACGTGGTGAAACCCCATCTCTACTAAAAATACAAAATTAAGCTGGGCGTGGTGGTGGGCGCCTGTAATCCCAGCTACTGGGCAGACTGAGGCAGGAGAATTGCTTGAACCTGGGAGGCGGAGGTTGCAGTGAGCGGAGATGGTGCCACTGCGCTCCAGCCTGGGCGACAGAGCAAGACTCTGTCTTGAGAAAAAAAAAAAAAAAAGGATGTTGAAAAAAAGCTGGTTCTGGTTCTGCTCCAGCTCAGGGGACAATGTGCCAACCACCCCAAGCTGAGGAAGCAGAAGGGCGCACAAGCTTTAAAATCAGGAGACCTGGGTTCAAGGCCAGTTGCTCTGTGACTTTCAGCAAGTCATGCCCTACCCCTGAGACTCAGTTTCTTTATCTGTATAATGAGGCTATAAACAGCTCCTGCCTCCTTGAGTTATGGTGAGGACAAAAGCAGATGGCATAGGTGATACGCTTGGCTCCATGCCTGATACTCAGTGAACCCTCAGTAGTCGCCTCGGAATTCTCACGAGCTACGAGAAGAGTCGGCTGCCCCGCTCCCTGCTTCCCAAGAGAATCTTCTTTCCTGACCTGACCCACTGGGATTTGGATCCAGCATCATCTGACCCCCGGATCCCATTGCTGGAGGGTGTGTGGGCTGGCCAGCACTCTGGGAAAGCCACTGGGTGGTAATGAGGGAATGAGGATGCTGCTGCCCTGTGACCCAGAATCCCACTTCTGGGTATATTTCCCAGACCTGGGACCACAGAGGGTTGTGGCAGACATTGTCAGTAATAAATTATTTGCACTCAAATCCTTCACTCAGGGTTTGCTTCTGGGGAACCAGATGGAAGACAGTAACAAACTAGGTACAAGAATGTGTGTTCTGTGTTGTTTAAGGTACCAGGAGGTCCCCTAGCATCCATCCCCAGGGGAGTGGACAGGCAGGTCTTCATAGAGGCAGATTTTGGAATCCTGCAGATTGCCCAGGAATCAGAAGCAATGGACTGGGTGGAAGTTTAGCAACACATTTAGGTCTTAAAAACAGTGTGCCGAGTGGAAAAAGAAACAGAAGTTTCTAGCACTGTGCTATTTATGTAAATGAACACACACACATTACATATTTTACAAGGTCTCAAGCACATGTAAGGATCTATATCAACCACATGGAGGGTGCCTGGAAGGGCAAAGGAAGGGGAAGAAGCACGGAGATTGGAAAATAGAAGAAAAATGAGTAAGATGAGACAGCCTGGCACAGGCCAATGAGGAGGCGTGCTGGGAAGCGGTGTGGTTTGTACAACTCCTGGTTTTAACCCAGGTTTAAAAAGAAAAATGAAGAGCACAAGCACAACAGAACCTTCTGAATTGCCTGGGGTGCTTGGTGGAGATACAGATTCCTGGGACCCTCCCTTCCCAGTGGGAATGCCTGAAGGGGAGGCCCAGGAATTTTCACAGGCTCTCCTGGAGATTCTGTGTGAGGGAGGGGACTGGGAATGCCTGGAGCTCTCTCAGGGGCTGGAGGCACAGGAGCTGCTCTGGGCTTCGGCCAGGACTCCCCTGCCCAATGTGTCAATCTCCTAGAGGCTCTGGAAGGCTCTGTGAGTCCCGCTTCATTGGAGAAATGGAATCCCTTCTGGTTCGTGAGAAAAATCTTCTGCACTGGGGCTGCCTTGATCAAATTTCCATTCAGGAGCCCAGAGATCCACTGACACTCTCCTTGCAATTTTTCTATCCTTCCTTTAAGGAAAAAGGTGATGCTTATAAGCTATGGCTGAGGGCTGAGAACATACTTCCAAAGATAAATGATCATTGAGACCATAAGGCGTTCTGAGTGGCAGTTGTCATGTGACCACCCTGAGGTCAGCACATGACTGAGGGTACAGGTGCAGGACCTGTGCGGTGGGTTTGGGAGGGCGGAATGGGATGGAGTGAAGGTCCAAGCCAGGCGTGGCTAGCCGCCCCTGCTGCTGCTGCTGCTAATAACCCTGTGGCCTGAGCAGGCCATCACACCCACTGAGCCGCTGGCCTCTCTGAGCCTGCCTCCTCCCCTAGAAAATGGGGATAAGATTGCCGACCTCACAGGGCTATTATGGGGATCTGGTGAACGGAGGTTTGCTGCAGGGATGAGCAGTGTCACCAGGCCTCCTGTCCCCATGGCTACATTCCATCAGGGCATGAAATGGTTCTACAAATGGTCCTGGGCTGACCCCAACTGCTTTCAGGTCTCTCCAGGGTTCCAAAAAACTGCGGGCCTCTCTGGACTCTGTTCTTTCTGTCTTATGCTCTCCGTCCCTCTTCCAAGTGGCAGTGGGGAATGCAGAGAGAGTGCTAAGTGCACAAAGTGTTATAAATAGCAGCAACCACAGCCTCCCTCCACTGCAAACTCACTAAGTGCCAGGTGCTGTTCTAGAGGCTTAATTGCATGAGTCTCCATCCTTTCCTAAAAAGGTGGGCATTATCACTAATACCCCCACTTTATAAATGAAGAAACTGAGGCTCTGAGAAGTGAAAACTTATGTCTGGCAAGAAGCGATGAAGCCAGAATTAAACTAGGTCTGTGGGACTCCAGGCCAAACCTCTTTGACCCCTGCCTTTTACTGCCTCCTTGAACCACTTGTTCCTTTCGGGGAGCTGGGGTGATGTCTCCACCCCTTGCAGTGAATCAAGGACTGGGTTTCTAGTCTGTATTTCATATGGACAAGATTTTGGAATGTTTTTGAGGATGGGGAGAAGCAGGTAATTGTCTATGGCTGGGGAAACGTATTTATCGCTATTAAAAAATCGACAAAACCCCTAGTTTTGCCAACCTCAGGGTTGCCATTTTGGCCTCTGGGAAGGAGATGTTGGCGATGGAGGCAGAGGGTGCAGTCATCTCCAGAAGCCCTGCGGACGCCTTGATTTTGACCCAGTGAGTCTCACGTGGTCTTCTGAGCTCCAAAAACTATGAGACAATAAATTCAGACTGGGTGCAGTGGCTTTCGCCTGGAATCCTAGCAATTTGGGAGGCCAAGGTGAGAGAACTGCTTGAGTTCCGGAGTTCAAGACCAGCCTGGGCAACAGAGTGAGACCCTGTTTCTACAATTAAAAAAAAAAATTTGCTGAGCATGGTGGTGTGTACTTCTAGTCCCAGTGACTCAGGAGGCTGAGGCGGGAGGAACACTTGAGCCCAGGAGGTCAAGGCTGTGGTGGGCCATGATAGTGACACTACACTCCAGTTGGGTGATAGAGCAAGACCCTGTCTTCAAAATAAATAAATAAATAAAATAATAATGATCACAAATTTGTATTGTTTTAAGCCACTAAATGTGTGCAAGTATGTGAAAGGAGGAAATTAACACAGCCTCCAAGGCAACTTTCCAGAAGGAAAGCATTTCTCTCCTGCACTCTGTAGGCTTTGGTTTCTCTCTCGTACCATGCCTCTCAACCTTGCCATTCCCTCACTCCCAGTGGGTGTCTCGGGGACCCGTCCATCTCTCTCCATGCCACTCTTTCCCAGGCCCCGCAGTGTTTCACTGCCAGTATAGCTTCATCTCTCAGGATTAGGGCTCCTGGCCGGCCGACTCAGAGGCGGGTCAGGCTGCATTAATCCTCAATTAAAACGTTAATCAAAATGGATCCAACCATTAGCCTGGCCCGGGTCCTGGCATGTTAGATTTCTGAGAGCTGCTGTGCCCTGGTGGAGAATCTGTCTTTCTTAGCCACCTGCCGTCTGTTCTCGCCATAGTCCCACCACCCTGGGCCTTGGCCCAGCCTCCTGAAAGCTGGGGCCCAAGTTCCTGGGGAGATTATGCGCTGGGAGCTGGGCTCTTCCCTCCATCCCTCACTTGCCCCCAAATGAGAAAAAGTGCCAGTGTCCCTCCCCGCTATAAAAAAGACAGGCTGCCTCCGGAGGAGCCTCCCTGCTGTGCTTCAGGCAAGCAAAATAGCACCAAATGCACGTTTACGTTTGCCTTCTTCCATGGGGAGGTGTTTGGAGACTGGAGCCAGAAGATCCTTTTCTCTTTGCCTCCTTGTAGCTCAAAATTAAGCAGAGAAGCAGGCTTGGGGGAGCAGTGGGGACCTCGGGACGGCAGGAAGGGAGACACCTGCTTACCGGAGTCCTCTGGAGGGAGAGCATGATTGGACCTTCCTGGGGAGGTGTGGGTGTGAGACTGAAGACTCACCTCAGGGCAAGGGACAGTCTTAGGCACAATTCAGATCCTATTTGTAGCAAAGTCACTTCATTTCTGATTTTGTTAATCAAATACAGTCTGCTGGATGACAAAAATGGTCCACAGCTTCAGCTAGATTCTTCGCCTCTCCCTTTTTATTAATTCTACTTAAAGGGGCTTTACCAGCTGCCATTTTTCACCCAAGGGCTCCATTTCTGGGCTTAATGCATCAACCAAGAGTAGATTCCTGTACTCCTAGACCTCTAGCAACAGGCAATGTTGACTCTTCATCAACATTGGAAAGCAGGGTGGAGAAAGGACAGCTGAGCCAAGGTACCTACTGAGGCTCCAGGAGGTGAGTTCCTTGGAGCTGGTTTGAGTCACTTAGCCCTGCATCCAGCACACATCTCTTTGTTCTTCTGTTTCCTGAGGCATCTCCCTTCCCTCTTGCCAGAGCCCAGCTGTGCGTCTGGTGCAGAGAATTCAAAGTGGTGCTCAGATCTGCACCAACCAGGCTCCAGGACAAGCTTCGAGAAAGTCTTTGGGGATGGGGAGAAGCAAGTAACCTCTGCCTCCACTGTCACATCTCCCTCCCGGAGGCCAAAAAGGCAACCCAGAGTTTGGCAAAGCTAGGGGTTTTGTTGATTGTTTTACTCCCACGGCTTGAGAACCCAGGCTGTAGGCTGTGAGCCTGGGCCCTCAGGTCTCAGGAGAAGAACCTAGATTGCCTCGTTTCCAGTGTGCTTGCAGTTCCCTGCAGGTTAGGAGTGTCCCACGACAGACATCTTTCCACTGGAACGGGCTGGCTTCGAGAATGACTGAGGAGGGTGATCCCCAGGGGCAAATGCTTGCCTGTTTTTCAAACACACCTTCCCTCTCTCCCCTCCTAGCAGGTGACTGCAGAGCTCCAAAAGCTGGAGGAGGCACAAGTAGAGCTCAGGTCTGGCAGAGCCTGAAAAATCCCCCAAAGAAGGACAGCATGCCCTAGCCACAGTGCCCACCGCATGGCCCCAGTCAGCAGTGCCAAACTTTTCTTGGAGATGTGCTGCTGGTGGGGCTCTCCATAGGGACTCTGCCATCATGGGTATGGGGGTAGCAAATACACACTGATGAATAAACCTCTGCTCAGATTCATAGGGCAGGAGCTTCCCCCAACCCACAATGAATCAGACCAGTTCCTGCTCCCTCCTCTCACTTCCCCCTGTACTTATCTCAGGGAGTCAGCCAAGGGGGTGGGGGCGTATGTGTCTGTCTTCCTCTTCTATGTGTCTGTCATTTACCTGGGTAACTTTGGTGCCTGACACCCTTTAAGGACTTAATAACAGCAAGTGCTTAAGAAAATGCCTGCTGAATGCACAACTTAACTCATAAACCCCATTGGTGGGCACCTGCATTCCTCAGTAATGTTGGATCAGTGTTTCTCAACTCCTCCCCACCCTACCCCATCACCCGCCCCTAAGGAGCTTTGAAAAGATCTTTTCTTCCTATTCTAGAACCAATTCCAGCTTCCACGCCTCCCACCTTGAGAATGAATGCATTAGATGAACCAAGACTGCTGCCTATAACATGGGCTGCTACAGTTGGCCGCCCCAGCAGTCTGCAACCTCCCAAGGGGGGGCCTGGGTCTTAATTCTTACTTCTCTCTAAGCTGCTTGAAGGGTGCCCCCATTCTATCCTGCCCCCATCCCATCCCTCTTCACTTCTCCCCCGGATAGCACCTCCATAAATGTTTGTGAACTGAATGAATGATTGTTGAGCGCCTGGCATGATGAGCTGCTCATAATAGGTGCTCAACCGATCTTTGTCCAATCTATGAATGAATGAATGAACTTCACCCTTTTTCTTCCATACCTCCGGGCTGAACCTCTCTCCCATATGGAAACCCTAAGGCTGAGACCACCACCTTCCTACCAGTTACTGGGGTGCCTAGCGAACTGTCTCAGTATCCCCAGCGCCTAGCACACAGTAGGCGCGCAATAAATGCTTGTTATGTTCATGGTTAATGACTGACTCAATCAGGCCCATGGTGGGGGTGGAGGGGGGTTCCATACCGTGCCTAAGGATACAGTGAATGAGCAAGTGACAGACACCCCCCCACCCCAATCCCTAACTCTCCCTCCTCCCGGGATCCGGGTAGAAATCTCGGTCCAGAGCCGGGATGCGCCCCCACCGGGGTCACCACGGCGGCGAACGTCCCGGACTTCGCATCCCGGGGACCCCTTGGGAAGAACCGAAGCCCGATCTGCACCTTGGCCGTAGCAAGCGCGCTCCACGCCGCCACCAGCGGTGGCTCCCGGGTCCTCTGTCGCCCTGGCCTCCCCGCAGGCGGGTTTCGAGGCCCCCGCAGGGAGTTCAGGGCCACGGCCACGTGCAGCCGCCCCCGAGCCCGAGTTTGCAGGCTCGGGGTCCGGCCCGCGCTTCGGTGGCGCCCGGCGAGGCTGCAGCGCGCAAAGTTCCCACCTCAAGTTCCCGTCGCGGCGTCCCCGCCTCGGAGTTGGCCCGGCCGCGGCTTCCGTCCCCCGGCTGCCCACGGGTCCGGGGCGAGGACGCGAGAGGGGCCTGGAAGCCGCCCGGGGCGCCCGCTCTGCCTCCCGGAGCCGCCGCCAAACTTCGGTCCCGGGGCCCGGCTCAGCTCCCGCCCTCGGAGCCACGGCCGCCCCGTCTCTGCCTCCCGGTCCCCGCCGGGCTCCGAGTGCGCCGGGAGCGCGGCGCGGCAGCCGCCGAGGGAGGGAGCGGGGCAGGAGGCGGGACGGAGGGAGGGGACTGAGCGCGGGGCGGGGAGAAGGGGCGGGCAGCCGAGAGCTCGGCGCCGGGCCTCGCCCGGCTTCGGGACAGTGGCAGCGGCACCACCGTCACGGGGCGTCCAGGCACCCAATCGGGACCCCGCACCTTGGATCCGGGGTCCTTGGCGCGCCTGCTGGATTGCGCTCCTCGCGGCATGTTCCTGAGCCCGAGTCTGGGACGGCTGGTGCTACGCCCTCCCTTCCGTTGCCTTCTTCCCGGTCTGCTTTCTCAGGATGGCCCACCCTGCGGCCCCTTCGGCTGCACGCGCCAGCCTTTAAGGTCCCTGCGCTCCGCTGCCCTGCAGCTTCACGCACCAGGCGGCGCGGCAGCCTCCTCCGGTGGTGCGCCCTGTCAGCTTTCCCCGCGGTCCAAGTGCGCCGGTGGTCCAGGGTCCGGGCCCCTAGCAACACCGCTCCAGGGTCTACATGTGCCAGATATTAAAACCCCACTCTCCGCTGCCCCGGGGCCGCTCTCCACGCGCTTCCACATCCTGGAAACCACATGCGCCATGTCTCCTGCCTTTCCCTGGAAGTTCAAGCGCACCGCTGTCTCCAGGCCCCCTGCCCCCCTACCCCGGGCAAGTACTGCATCCTTAAGGCCCTCCAAGCGCTGCTGCCCTGGAGCTGCACGCTCCAAGCAAGCTTCCACATCCTGGGGGCCACATATCGGGCGCCTTTTCTCGACCTCTTGAAGCAATGTTGCCCTTGGGCCCTTCCTGCCACCGCCACCCAGGGACTGCCAGCACCTTGCTGTGCCATCTTCCTAGGGCCAGTACGCATCATGCCAGGTGTTTGCCCTTCCAGTCCCGCGGGGCCAAGGTCCCAGAGCCCTCCCGGGTCCCAGCAGACCCGCATTTCGTCGTCCACTCCCGTGGCCGGTGCAGGGCACTTGGACCAGGTCTTGGGATCTTGGGGTCTTGCGCCCAGTGTGGCTGCCTAGCCTCTGAGTTGGTAGGATGCTGCACAGATGCTGGAGGTTGGGTTGGAGGGATCTATTGGGTTGGAGGGATCTGTGCTGCTGGCAGGGCTGGCCTCTTAGGGTCACTTGGCTTGCACTCCGTTCCTCTTTTCCTTTCTGTCTCTGCTGCCTTTGCCCATCATCAGAGAACCAAGAAAGGATATGAAGAAACCCTGCTGCCTACCAGCCTGAGGCCTTCTGCTTAAGAGTGGGGCGCGGGTTAGGGAGTCGTGGGTGCTCATTAAGTGGGTTAAGGTTAACCCTAAGAAATGAGCGCAGGGCACACTAGCCTGCGCAGCAGTCCCAGCTACTTGGGAGGCTGAGGCAGGAGGAGCATAAGAGTTCCAGGTTATAGTGCGCTATGATGGCACCACTGCCAGCCTGAGTGGCTGAGCTAGATCCAGCCTCTAAAACAACAAGAATAAAAACACTGGCTTACTGGGGAGGTGGAGGCCTGGACAGACAAGAATCTGCCTAAGGACCTGTTTCCAAGAGCTCACCTTCTACTGGGGGCTTGACAGAACTGGGAAACTGCTGAAATACGTGATTGCAGAATGAAGCCAGACAGGCTGCTTTAGATAGAATTATGGGGGAGGGCTCCTGTGGAGGTGATGATTACATGGAGCCCTGAGCCCAGAGAGGGAGCCCATCTCGCAAGATGGGAAGAGAGCTTTCTAGGTGGACAGAACATCAAAGTCACTGGCCTTCAAGTGGGAGAGAGGGAGGCAGGTCTGAGAAACAGCAAGGAGACCAACTAGCAGTGTAGGGGAGGGGCCCTAGTGGGGTGGGGTGGGCTTTCGTGGTCAGAGGGTCCCCGGATTACATATTGAGAAACACTCCTCTTGTGGTGGATCAGGCTTCTGCCTTCCTTTCCCATCTGAAAATTCTTTTTTTTTTTTTTTTTTTGAGACGTAGTGTCCCTGTGTCTCCCAGGCTGGAGTGCAGGGGCACGATCTCAGCTCACTGCAACCTCCATCCCCCTGGGTTCAAGTGATTCTCCTGCCTCAGCCTCCTGAGTAGCTGGGACGACAGATGTGTACCACCATGCCCAGCTAATTTTTGTATTTTTAGTAAAGATGGAGTTTCACCATGTTAGCCAGGCTAGTTTTGAACTTGCAACCTCTAGTGATCTGCCAGCCTCAGCCTCCCAAAATGCTGGAATTACAGGGGTGAGCCACTGCTCACAGTCAGAAAATTGCTGTCTCTATCTTGTTTTTGAGACAGGGTCTGGCTCTGTCACCTGCTGGAGTGCAGTAGTGCAATCATAGCTCACTGTAACCTCTAACTCCTGGGCTCTAGGGATCCTCCTGCCTCAGACTTCCGAGTAGCTGGGACTACCACGCACCACCATGCATCACTAATTTAAAACAAAATATATTTTTTTGCAGAGACAGGCTGGTCTGGAACTCCCAGGCTCAAGACATCCACCCACCTTGGCCTCCCAAAGTGCTGGGATTACAGATGTGAGCCACTGCACCTGGCCATGTTTCTATCTTTTTTACTTGCGTATTATCTGTGTCCCCAATGGGGATCAAGCTCCGTCAAGGCCAGGACTGTGTGCTCTGTCCCTTCTCCAGCAGCCTCCACTCTGCTAGGCACATACAGAGCAGGCTTCTAAAATATTCCTGGAAATGATTCCTGGGGGAACTCAGGACAGTTTTCTGGAATAGATGTGACTGTCTCAGAGAGTCAGACTCCTCACTGATGATCACAGGGTGAGGATGCAGAGCAGGGGCTCTCAGAGTTTACCGTGCATCTGAATTCCCCTGAGGGCTTGTTAAAACCCAGACGACTGGCCCCGACCCTGGAGTGGCTGATTCAGTGGATCTGGCATAGGGCCCTTCTGAGGAGTTCCCTGCTGATGCTCATGCATCAGGTCTGGGGATCCCACTTTGAGAACCACTGATATTGAAGACTTGAACCCCTACCCAGCTGGGTCTGACCTCAGAGCCCTCATGAGGTCCCGGGAGAGACTCAAGCCAGTTCTTCTTGTGTAGGATCCCTAGGACCTAATGGCCACCTCTAGAGATGGGGCTGGGCTTGTTAGAACACTGTACACCTGAGTCAAATTTCACAGTGACCTGCAGACAGAAGACCTGGTACACTGTGTGGAGACCTTCGGTGTGAACAATGACTTCCGCCCGGTCCTGCCTACCCGCAACATACACACTCACTTGCGTTACCCAGGAGTTAAATTACTGCCTGATCTTATCCCTCACTGTGCTAAACAATGTCCAATAAAATCCTTTTAAGTCCTTTTAAGTCCTTTTAAGGAATTCCCTCTTTGCAGTTCCTCCCTCCCTTAGAGCCTTCCAGATTTTTCACTCTTCTCCTCATATCTTCATTTTCCTCTTGAAAAGCATCCTTCCCCAAGCTGTTGTGTGGAAAGAGATGTTGATGATGCCCGTGGAAGCTTCCTGAGAAGATGGGAGCCGTCAATGCTTGCTGGGCACCTACGAGGTGCCAGGTGGTTGCTGGGTGATTTGAAGACATCAGAGGCATAACTGGGCCAGGAGGTGGACTCTGGCACGCAGACCTGTTCTATTTGTCCCTACTGAGTTAAAATTTTTAAAAATTAATTGAAAATTAGTTGCTGACCTTTAAAAACCGGGATATTTCACATACAATTTTTTCTTTTGAAACACTGTGAGATCTGGCCAACATCCTTTACCCATGCAGTGTGCTGGCGCTGGGCAGTGGTTTCTGCTCCCTGCGGTGTGCCCCTCTACCCACATCATGCCATCTCGGTTACTGCCAGGCCCCAGGAAGCAAGCAAGAGTTGGTGACTTTTCATCTTGGCAGATGGTCTAGGGTTGCGCGGTAAATGGCAGAGTCAAATCCGAACCCAGGACTGCCTGACCCAAAGGCCCAAGCTTGTCACTGAAATAAAAACGGCTGTTAATTTTTTGGGCAGGAGGAGAATGTGACATTGCTGGCCCTGAGGAAATACCTTAAAAGGGAGTTACTGTCAGCAGTTTAAGAATATGCCTTCCTTCCCATTCATAACCAGCTGTCAGTAAGCCATAAAGTTCTGGGCTGTTTTTTCCAGGGCAGGAAAAGTTATCCAGAGCTGTCCTTTTTTTTTTTTTTTTTTAAAAACCCATCTCCTCCTTGAGGTGAAAAGGCTTGGATTTGGTTGGAGTTGGGAGGAATCTGTTGAGAGTGGTGGGTGGGGTGGGATTTTCTTGGTTTGGAGTTATCTCTTCGGACAGGGGATCCCACTGGGTGTCTGTGGGGTAGAGGCTGGTCTTTGAGTCAAAGCAGGGATTGGGATGGGGGTGTTCTCCTGCTCTCTCTCCACAGTCACTCTGCCCCAGGCACTTCCCCTTTCTGTTCCTCTGATTCCCCAAATCCCTTCACCTGCCCACAGATTTCCATATAGGCACTTCCTGCAGGTCTCAGCCCTTGGGATTCCTGGTCTGGGCTGGGGTTAGGTCGCAGTAGGTGAGGTTGAGGCATGCAAGGGCGTGGCTTCAATGAAGTCTTTCTTTGACAATGTGATATTTTGCTTCTTGTGGATTTTTGTGGACTAATTTTGATTTTTAAAAACATTGTTTCAAAATGTTATTTATCTTGATGACTGAGCTTTTGGGCACCCCCTTACTTTTTTTTTTTTCTTTCTTTTTTTTTCCTTGAGATGGAGTTTCGCTCTTGTCACCCAGGCTGAAGTGCAGTGGCACAATCTCAGCTCACTGCAACCTCTGCCTCCCGGGTTCAAGCGATTCTCCTGCCTCAGCCTCCCAAGTAGCTGGGATTACTGGCGCCTGCCACCTCACCTGGCTAATTTTTCTATTTTTAGTAGAGACAGGGTTTGACCATGTTGGCCAGGCTGGTCTTAAACTCCTGACCTCAGGTGATCTGCCCTCTTCAGCCTCCCAAAATGCTGGGATTACAGGTGTGAGCCACCACATCTGGCTCCCTCTTACATTTTGCACCCTGCCTGCCTCATCCCAGCTCCAGCCCTGCTCCTAGTCCAGGGTTCTTTGGCAAGAACCCTGGGCTGAGAGTCAGGAGACCTGGGTTCTGGTCCAGCTTGTGTCACTAGACTAGCCGTGTGGTGGCACAGAATCCCCCTGCACCCTGAGCCTCAGCTGTACTTTCTATTCAGGGAAAGGGTTATACCTAACTCTATTCCAGAATGATCTAAGACATCTGCTAGAACTCTGACCCGTGCTGCATTGTGTCTGTCTCTTGGGGGCTTTGGAGCCATTTGAGGCCTTGCTGACCCTGGCCATTATGGGGTGTCACTCACTGTTTCTTTCTTGGCTCTACACTCGAGGGGTTCCTCTGTGTAAACACCAGATCTTCACAGCAGCTGTGTGTAATGAGCGTCAGTGCCTTCATGCCTTTTTGCTGTCCTGGAGGAAATTTCTGTTTTGGAAATATGCTTCTGTACCTTATTCTTTGATGTGCCGATTTTTTGTTTTTCGGTTTCATTCCCTGGATCATTAGATAAACATGGTTTAAGGACCTTCTATATGCCAAGCACTGAGCAAGCACTTGGGATGCAAAAGACATGTTTGCAGCCCTGGAGGAGCTCACCTTCCACTGCAGGAGACTGCCCATGAGCAATCCGGGTGCCGGGAGAAGCCTGCAGTGGTGGAGGACTTCCAGGGAAGATGTGGCCACTTCGAGGGAACTGTGCACCGTCTTCTCTCCTGGGAGGAAGCCTGAATCCTTGGTGCTGTCTCCAGATGCCATCAGCCCCGAGCAGTGCACAGCACCTTCCTAATATAATCCTCCTCAAGAGAGTGCTGCAGTGTTACATTTTGGCTCCACACTGGAAGGGACGAAGCTCTGAGTTAAAGCTTCCAGTTCTCTCTAACCCCATCTCCCTCCATCCCTCCTCTGGGCTGTGGTTTGCCCCTCAGTTTTTCCTCGTCCTGGCAACTTTCAAAGCCCATTTCCAAGTCCACCTCCTGCGTTCAGCTTTCCTCCACTGCTCCAGCCCTCAGGGGACCCTTCCCCCTACCCTTCTCTTAAGCCTTTATCAACTAATAGGCGCTCTCCCTGGCACTTAATTAGAGTTCCTTGGTGCTTCAGTCCAGCCACAAGATTCTGGTTCTTGCAGGGAGAGGGCACTGCCTGATAGTTGGTAATAGCTGGAGGGCTCATTCCCCTCTAGTCAGAGGGTGCAAACTGATGTATCTTCCCAGAACTTCCATGTTTTAAAAATAATGAAGTATGTGCCAATATTTGAAAATTAGGAGATTTTCACATACAAATCCAGATTTCTGGCTTCCCTTGAAAACTTAGAAGATGTGCCAATTCTGAACCTGCATTCCTGCCTGGCAAAAATTGGCTAGAGCTGGTAGCAACATTTTCCTTTAGCTGGGACATGGGTTCTCCAGTTTGTCACAGTCCTCACCACTCCTTAATGTCTAGAACCCTTTACCTGTCTACCTGTCTGGTCTCCGTAGGCATCTGAGATTTTAAGTCCTGGTTCAACTTTTCTCTTTCTTAAGAAGAGAGACAGCTCATTAGAGCACTGCACACTGGCGGATGCTTAGATAGCCCAAAGGGAGGGTGGGCGTGGAAAAGGGGGTGTGTGAGCGCCCAAGACTGTTGAGTGGGTGGGGGTTGGGGAGAGTCAGGCAGGAGGGTGCTTACTATGAATCCGGTCCATAGATACTTAGTATCCATGAACTCAGATGGGTGTTTGAACTTGGCTGATGTGATGTGGGTTCTGTGTACAGGTAGAGCTATATTTCAGGTGAATACAGAATAATACAGTTATAAAAACCAAAATGAATCTAACTTCTTTACAGCATGTGCCAGATACTGTTCTAAAGTTTTTATATTTTGTTCTCACAATAACCCCCATAGTGGATAACATGATTTTCCGTTTCTGGGATGGAGGAAATGAGACACGGGTGAATAACTTGCTCCGGATTACACAGCCAGAACACAAGAGACTGTGACGGCAACACACACAGAAAGACCCTGAAGCTGGATTTTATAGCAGGATCCGAGGTGCTGGTAGATGCTGGATTTTGTTATTGTTGTCATCTTTCCTCCCCCAGATCAGGGTGCTATGGCTGTGTTGTCCCTTCTCTTGGGATTGTAATTTGTCTCCCTCCTGCAGGAGTCTGTCAGGCTTGAGGCTTTCTTCTTTAGCAGGGGGTTGAAGCTAGCCAGCCCCTCAGGTCTATTATTGTAGGCTGTTTGATCTGGACACACGCAGAAGTATACAGCTTTCGCAAGAGGAGGGCAGGGTGGGGGTGGGGAAGACAAGAAAGCAGTAGTCCTGCCAGCCGGGACCAGGTCCCCTCAGACAGCCCCTGGATCCCAGAAGCACAGGGCCCACCAGCCAGGTCCCCCAGGATGAGCTCATTCCCCAGTGTCCCCGGATCTGAGGTCAGCGTCCCATTGCACCATTCCAGCGTCCGTCTTGCTGCAGTGGAAGATTTTTCGTCCCCTTGCCGTTACTTTGCATTGCTTCTGGGCTGCGTTCCCTCTTACTTCATTTTCATCTGAAATCCTGAGCTCACCCTCCCCAGCAGCTGACGGGACCATTTATTTCTGAGGCTGCAGCCAGTCGCAGGGCTGCCGACAGCTGAGTGGAATGCTCTGGGATTTTGCCACCCCGTTTCGTTCCTGCAGATGGGAAGGGAGACAGGAGAACATCTTCATTTTGCAGCAGCAAAGGCTGTCAGAGCCTTGGAGCCTCAGCTCTCATCCCCTTTGGCCTCAGATGCAATGTGTTTTGTCCAGAACACTGCCTGGGTGGACTTGGTCCCTCGGTCATTTGTCATTTTGTTCTCAAAACCTTTAGAGAGCGTGGTCTGTGCTTTGCAATTGTCCTGTCAAATGCCCCTGGATTGTCACAGCTGGAACAGCTCCTAGAGGTTGTTTTGTCAGAGGTTCTCTGTGTTCAGAGAGGGTGAGGAACTTGTGGGGGTTGCACAGCAAGTGACTGGAAGAGGCAGGACTGACAGGTTCCTGGGTCCTAGGCCCATCCCTTTCGCGTTATATCAGGTTGCCTTTTCAGAATCTCAGAAGGCCAAGCCCCAGGGGACCCTCCCTATGCCCCAACTTCCTGTAATGCTCTTCCTCTAACCCTTTTCAGAGTTCCTCCTTTCCCTCCTTCGGGTCTCAGCTCCAGTGTTCCTTCCTCAGAAAACATGTGGACAAGTGCACGCATTTCCCTTGGATAAATTCTTACGAGTGAACTCACTGGGTGAAAATCACATGTCAGCTGGGCACAGTGGCTCATGCCTGCAATCCCCACAGTGTCTTATGCCTGTAATCCCCACAGTGTCTCATGCCTGCAATCCCCACAGTGTCTCACGCCTGCAATCCCAACAGTCGCTCACACCTGCAATCCCAACAGTGGCTCACGCCTGCAATCCCAATCCCAACAGTGGCTCATGCCTGCAATCCCCACAGTGTCTCATGCCTGTAATCCCAACAGTGGCTCACGCCTGCAATCCCAATCCCAACAGTGGCTCACGCCTGCAATCCCCACAGTGTCTCACGCCTGTAATCCCAACAGTGGCTCACGCCTGCAATCCCAATCCCAACAGTGGCTCACGCCTGCAATCGCAACAGTCACTCAGGCCTGTAGTCCCAACAGTGGCTCACGCCTGTAATCCCTAAGGTGGGAGGATTGTTTGAGCTCAGGAGTTTGAGACCAGCCTGGGCAATATAGTGAGACCTCGTATCTACTAAAAAATAAGAAAAATTAGCCAGGCATGGTAGCGCACACCTGTAGTCCCAGTTACTCAGTAGGCTGAGGCAGGAAGATGACTTGAGCCTGGGAGTTCGAGGCTGCAGTGAGCCATAATTGTGCCACTGCATTCCAGCTTGGGTGACACAGCGAGACTCCGTCTCCAAAAAAAAAAAAAAAAAAAAGGAAAAGAAAAAGAAGAAAAAGAAAAATTACATGTCTTCAATCACAGTATAATGCTACCTGCTTGTACTGGACTCTTCTGTCTGTAAACTGTGAGGACAAAGCCCATTGTTATTTGTAGCACTGTGTTTCACTGCTGGCCTGTTCGCAGCACAGATGAATGTGAATTGAATGAATGGATGGGTGGAGGAACGAGTCTCTTTTGGATTGATAGTTGTTGGGAGATAATTCTCCATGGGTGTCTTGCGTTGCTGAATGTCTTGCAAGCAAACGTCCTGACTGCCTTTGTTCCAGATTACATTTTAGAGAATGTTCACATAGTAAACAGCCTGGAAAGATAGAGATGGTGTCTTTCTTCAGAGCAAAGAGCAAGCATGTTTACTATCTGTTATAAAAGATTTGGGTTTCCTAATATAATTCAGCCTTAAAAAGAAAGGAAATTCTGGCAGACACTAGCACATGGATGAAAATTGAGGTCATTATGCTAAGTGACATGAGCCAGACACAAAAAGACAGATACTGTATGATTCCACTTACATGAGTACCTAGAGTTATCAAATTCATAGACACAGAAAGTATAGTAGTGGTTGCCAGGGGTTTGGGGAGGGGAAAATGGGGAGTTGTTCAGTAGGTACAGAGTTTCTGTTATGTAGGATGAAAATATTCTGGAGATCTGTTGCATAACAAGGTGAATACTTAAGACTACTGAACTGTCCACTTAGAAACGGTTAAGGTGGTAATTTTATTTATTTATTTATTTATTTATTTATTTATTTATTTATTGCCACAGACACAAATGCAGTTTTGGGTTTCCTAAGCTCATGGTTCCTCTCCTATGACGCAGCTCTCCACATGACTTTGCACTGCCCTGTGGGAACTGGGGCTTGAGGAAGTGATGCAAGTAGCAGTAATCTGGCTACTGCTGTTGCTGTGAGTAATCAACTGTCCTTTGTCTTTGACCCAGGAGTCTTTCATCTTCTACCAGCACCCACGAAACTTGCTAACTCGCAAGTAGGGTAAATCTCAGACTTTGCAGTAGACAATCGTGATTTCTGTACATTTTCCTTGGAGCACTTTTGACAACCGCAGGTAAACACTTATCTTTAAGTACCTTTAAATACTTGTCTGCTTCATTAAACCCTAAGCTTGTTTTGTTTTTGAGACAGAGCCTCACTCTGTCACCCAGGCTGGAGTGCAGTGGAGCGATCTTGACTCACTGCAACCTCCGCCTCCCCGGTTCAAGCAATTCTCCCTGCCTCAGCCTCCTGAGTAGCTGGGATTACGGGCACTCACTGCCATGCCCAGCTAATTTTTGTATTTTTAGTAGAGACGGGATTTCACCATGTTGGCCAGGCTCATCGTGAACTGCTGGCCTCAGGTGATCTACCCGCCTTGGCCTCCTAAAGTGCTGGGATTACAGGCATGAGCCATCGCGCCCGGCCAACGCTGAGCTTTCTTGTTTGCAGTTTTATTCCCAGTGCCTGGCACATAGAAAATGTTCAATAAATCTTTGTAGAATGAATGACTGGGTAGATAGACGGATGGATGAATGACTGCTTGTTGTCTTGATCCCACCATCGCTTCCTCAAGAAGAGAACTTCTGGAACAGGTGGTCTGGCTTGCCGTCACAGCTATTTGGAAGCAAGCTCCTGAAGAGTCATCTCTCTTTTGTGCCAGGCTGGCTCTAGTCTTCCTCACCACCCCCTCCCCCATGCTTCTCCTACACAAATGCTGCTGAGAGCACTTCAAGGGGGAGGAAAGTCCCACTTCTCTCCATCTGCCAGCTGTTTGCTTGTGATGATCAAGGGTCACTCTAGTAGAAGAGGACACGGAGGCTCATAGAGGTCAAGGCTTCACGAAACAGGCCTGGGTTTGGCCACTCGCTGTCTGGTCTCAGATGGGTCCAGGTTCTGGGGCTTCTGGCCCATACACTACCGGCAGCCCCCTGGACACCAGGAGATGGAACTTAGAAGGATCTCAGGCTGTTGACAAGAGGTCTGGCCCACAGTGGTTTGGTTCAGTGAGCGCTCAATCCAGTCCTGGTTTTAGGTGGGCACTGTCCCACTGGGTGATCCTTGAAGACCTCTGAGCAGCTGCCTAGAGGAGGCCCTTGTCTGTCTCCGAAGGGTTCAGGGGATACTTAATTGGCAGTGGGTGGTCTGCAGGGCTTGGCTTCTGGGGCTCTCTTGATGCTGACTCAGATCCCATCCACTTTGTCCTTTCAAGTCTGGACCCCGCCTAGCTGAGTCTCCCCCAGTGCCCTGGGAATGGGGGTCTCTGGCAATTTCTATGTTCTCTTTTCATATCCTCATTACGGCATAAACTTTATGCCTTGCTCCCCTTGGGGCCGTCCCTGTTTGTTTTCAAGAGCTGCCTTTTGAAGTGAGAAAAAGATAAAAAAAGAACGGAATCAATTTCTCCTTTCATTTCTGCTGAAACAATTTTAATTCTTTTGTACACATTGTGGATCTCTCTGACTTACCAGGAAAGAGTGACACTGGAAGGCTAGGGAGAGAAGACAACGAAAGCACAAAGCCTCACATTTCAAGACAGCTCCTGTGGCATTTAGAAATCAGGGGGTTGGTGGGGCGGCGGGGGCAATGTATGGGGGGCAGAATTTAGACTCCCAGGCTAATGCTTTTCTCAGCATGTCAAGTTATATCCCTAGTCCGCCCAGTGAATATTTATTCAGCACCTATTGTGTGCCAAATGCTTTCTTGACTCGTGAACCCTGACTGCTTAAAAGATATGCTTTACTCTTAGTGGTAATGCTGGTAGCTCTGGCATTTCCTTTCATGTGGATTGTAATAAATAACCTTTTGGAGAAAAATATAGTTATCAGCAATAGTCATTTGTACATTCGTTGATCTACTCATGTATTCATCTTTAAACAAACATTAACTGAGCACCTACTATGTGCCATGCTTTCTACTTGGGGCTTGGGATCTTGGGGTTATGACTTCAACCATGACAGGTAAAGTCTCTGCTTTCATACACCATAAGTATTTGTGTGTAAGAGAGGCAATAAACAAGAGAACAAGTGTGTATGTAATGACAGACAATGATAAAGAAAGGAAAAGTGAAATAGGTGAGGGTTAGAGAGTGACAGGGGCAGCTATTTCATGCTCATGTGGGAAAATGATATCCCGGGCTAAGGACACTCAACTCACTCAATGGTTACTTCTTGAAGGCATAGAGTTGAGTTACGGATCTTTTCTCTATGCAGTATGTCCCTCATGTTCTTTTTCCACTAGTCAGGGATTTGCTCTGCTGAGCCATCCTCACTCTATTCCTTTGGATCCTGCCCCACCCACATTCCCAGGAGTCTAGTCCATCCCCGGGGCCTTCCATCAACCCGTGCCCTGGGCTACCCCTTGCTGCTGTTCCAACACACCAGGCTCCCTCTCAGAACAGGGCTTTGCATGTGCCATTTCCTCTGTCTGGAATGTTATCTCCCAAGATACCTGCATGGTTCTGTCATTCACTTATTTGTGGGTTTTTGCTCAAATGTTTCCTTCGTGGTGAATCTTTCCTGGTCACCCTATTTAAAATTGTGACAAACCCACCGTTGCTCATAGACATCTACATTTTCCATCCCCGCTTTCTTCGTCTCCTTGGCTTTTTATTATCACTTGCTGTACTGCATGTTTTAACTAGTGGTCACTACCCTTAGATCAGAAGGGATGAGAAAATCTTCAAGGGCAGGTATCTAGGGGAGAACACTGTGAGACAGAGCTGTCTTGAGAGGACCAATGACCTTCAGGTGAGGGTCCCAGGCAGCCTGATGCAACCCCATTCTCCTCCCTCTCTCTCATCTTGCTGAGCCTCCACATTGGCCAAACCCAATGAAGAGATGAGTCATGTACAAGTCAGCCTCCAAGGACACAGAGAAGAATGGAGAAAGGGCTATGGAGGGGAAGGTCTCCAAACGTATTCTTTGGAGCCCTAGGGATTTATTAAAGAGTTTTGCAAGGATGCACTGGGCTGGACTTTGATCACTCCACCAACATTTCCACAGTGTACAAGGCCTGACTTTGAATTTCAGCTCTGCTGCTTACCAGCCGTATGACTTTGGACAAGTCACCGTGCCCTCTGAGCCCAGATACTCATCTGTTCCGTGAAGCTAAAAATCCCTGCTCTGCCTCCCTCTCCAGATGGTTGTGAAGAGTCGATGAGGTTCAGGATGTAGAAGTGCTGTGTAAACAGCTGAGTCTTGGACAAAATTGGTTTTTTTAATCAGCTGCCAGCTCCCATTTCCATTGTTGATTTAGAAATTCCAAGTCTAGATGCAAAATAGGTTACTGGTCGCCATGAGGACCTGGGAATGAAAGATGTTTTCAGCCCAACACATCCACTTAAATTGGTCCTCGATGGAAAAATCCATAAACTCCTTTAAGATCCCAGGTGTGGGTAGCAGTTCTGTTACCCATCCATATGTAAGACACCCAGTGTCTGCTGGGGGGCTGCAGACAAGATCTTGATTCCAGCTTATTAAATGCTTCAAGTGGCGATTGGTTCTCCTTCCTCCTCCCTTCCCTACTCCAGCCAAAGGGAGCACCTCTCCTGGGGCGAGGGAGGACAGATGGGTGGGTGGTGGGCAGGGCCGAATGCTTCCTGAGAAGCTGTAGGAAGAGTGTGGGGGAAACTGCAGGCCCTCTTTTCTTTGTTGGGAGCTCATACGCCGTTCTATAGCAGGTACACGATACCCCGCAGCCGGAGCCCCGTGGTCCCGGCTCCAAGGAGAGCAGAGAACACTTCTTGTGGTTGCCAAGGCATTTAGCTGCAGCGGGCATGTCTCTTTAGCAATCTGGGCCACTAGCCCAGCGTGAAGTTGGCTGGTGGGCACAACGCGTGGCTAATTGCTGTGATTTGGCATTCATATGCGGAGTACAGAGCATTGTACCAAGCGCAGGGGTTAGAGGCGGTTCTCAGCCAGCCGCCTTTGCCTGCTGTCACTCTCTGGCTTTGATACCAAGTCAAGAATCCTGTTTGTTATTGGGGGTGGGGAAAGAGGCCCTCTTCCTCCACTGGGCAGTTTTGAATCCATCCTCATTTCTGGCCTGGGGGGTCAGCGGCCCGCACTCCAGCCTGGGCAAAGGAGGCCTGAGTCTTCGTCTCAGCTCCCACAATCCCCTGTTTCATATCTTTGGACAAGTCCCTTCCTTGTCTTTACCTTGGCATGTGCATTAGTAAAATGAGTCTTGTGCTGCCATACGTGATGCTTCTTTCAATTCAAACACCTTGTGTTTTTAGGACAGGGTTTCTCAACCTCGGTACTTTGGACATTTGGGGGAGAATAATTATTTTGAGGGGCTGTCCTGTGTGTTACAGGGGGCTTAGCAGCATCCCTGGCCTCTACCTATTAGATGTCTATGGCACTCACCTCACAAGTAGTGACAAACAAAAATGACGCTAGTAGAAAATAAGACTGAGTGTGGTGGCTCACGCCTGTAATCCCAGAACATTGGGAGGCTAAGGCGAGAGGATTGCTTGAAGCCAGGAGTTCGAGACCAGCCTAGGCAACATAGGGAGACTTTATATCTATAAAAAATTTTTAAAAAATTAGCTGGGAGTGGTGGCGTGCACCTGTAGTCCCAGTTACTCGGGAGGCTGAGGTGGGAGGATTGCTTAAGCCCAGGAGGTTGAGGCTGTGGTGAGCCAAGATCGTGTTACTGCACTCCAGCCTGGGTGTCAGTGAGACCTTGTCTCAAAAAAAAAAAAAAAAAAAAAAAAAAAAAGTGGAAAAGAAAATTCCCTGGGGAGCAAAATTGCCCCTGGTTAGATCTATTTTTCTAGGGTATAGGCTGAAGATTTTGCAGGCTATGGGAAACATTTCCTTTGAATGTCACTCTGGAGTGTAAATTACACACCTTTATCATCATGGTTCTTCGTTATTCGACACACGTATTGATCATCTACTATGTGCCAGACCCTGGGAATACACAATTAAACAAGGCAGACATGTCCCTGCCCACACAAAGCTCAAAGTCTAGAGGGGGCAGGGGGAGAGGGGGACAATATTCATGTAACCACAGAAAGGGATAAGAGAATTTCATGTATCACCTTTAAAAAGACAGCATGATAGAGTTACTTCACGGTGGCTAATTAATTTTCCTGTTTAACAATTCTGAAAGTTCATGCAGACTGGGCATAGTGGCTCATGCCTGTAATCCCAGCACTTTGGGAGGTCGAGGCAGGAGGGTTCCTTGAGTCCAGGAGTTCGAGACCAGCCTGGGCAATATAGTGAGACCCTGTCTCTGCCTTTAAAAATAAAAATAAAAGTAAAAATAAAGAAAGTTAATGCAACAAGTATTAAGTAACAGACCCAGAGCATATTAAGGATTAACTAACGTATCCAGAGATAAGACTAGAATGATTTTTCCTTTGGCCTCAGAATAGATGCCACACAGGAAATAATCTTATGAATTCCTAAACTTGTTGGATTTATTGAGTAGCAGATACTCTTGTTAGAAGGCTGTATTAGTTTCTTGTGGCTACAGTAAAAAAAGCACTGCAAATTGGGTGGCGCAAAACAATAGATATACAGGGCCAGGCACAGTGGCTCATGCTTGCCATCCCAGCACTTTGGGAGGCGGAAGCAGGCGGATCACAAGGTCAGGAGTTCCAGACCAGCCTGGCCAACACAATGAAACCCTGTCTCTACTAAAAAATACAAAAATTAGCCGGGCATGGTGGTGTGTGCCTGTAATACCAGCTACTCAGGAGGCTGAGGCAGGAGAATTGCTTGAACCCGGGAGGCAGAGGTTGCAGTGAGCCGAGATCACACCACCGCACTCGAGCCTGGGTGACAGAGCTAGACTGTCTCAAAAGACAAAAACAAAAACAAGAACAAAAAAATAGACGCACATTCTCTCATAGCCCTGGGGGCCAGAGGTTCAAAAATGAGGGGTCAGCAGGGCTGTGCCCCCTCCCAGGTCTCTAGCAGAGAATCTTGCCTCGCTTTTTCCAGCTCCTGGGGGCTCCTGGGACTCCTTGGCTTATGTTAGCACCGCTCCCATCTCTGTGTCCTTCTTCACATGACCTCCCTTCTGTGTACGTCTGTGTCCAGATCTCCATCTCCTTTCTCTCACAAAGACACTAGAGTTAGGACCCACCCTACTCCTTCTCTTACCTTGGTTAAATCTGCAAAGACCTTGTTTCCAATAAGGTCACATTCAAAGGCATTGAAATCTGTCTCTTTGGGGGACTCTGTTCAATCCAGTACGCAGGCCAGGTCTGATGAACTAGTCCCGGCCAGGGGAAGTGAGATCAAGTCCTTCTGCTTTCATGAGTGTTTGCAATAAGTAAGCCCAGCTTCTGATGTAACAACCCCAGGGCAGAGATGCCTGTGCCAAGCGGGCCCATCTTCAATGCTAGTTCCATACCCACAGCCATGCCCCTGTGTGTACCAACTCTCCTGTCCCCTTCTCCTTCTTCTGAGTTCTTCCAGCAAAACCCAAACCTTGATGAAATCCAGCTATTCGTAGCTGTGCCTAAGCTGAAGGGTGTCTGCAGAACACACAACCGGGCCGACGGGTCTCTTTTTAAATTTGGGCCCGCACAATTGAAGTGGACCCTCAGTGCTGCCGACAGTCCCCCTCCACTTCCTCCTTCCCCCGATTTTCCTTCCACCCAGGGATTGCTATCTTGCATTTTCTCCTCTTTCGTGGATCTTCAACACACTCTCTCCCTCCTTACTCTCAACTGATGACTTGCTCCTTGTCTCTCTGAGAAAATAGGAGCAGTCGGAAGAGAAGTCCCTGCCCCTCCTCAGCAGAGTTGCATCTATGCCGCAGACTCCACCTTTCCTCTCTCCTCCACCTAAGTCCAACTTCCCTGTGCACTGGCCTTCATCCCTTCTCCTCGGGGACTTTATTCCTGCATTTGTCTCTTCTCCACTTCCTCTATTGTGTATTTTCCCCCTTCAACGTTAAAAGGAAAACCTCCGCCAGCATCCCTTTTGCCCTCTAACCACTGTGCTGGTTCTGTGCTTCTCCTGACTGCCCCGTCTCTTGAGTTGCACACATCTGTGTTTCTGGTTCCTTCACAGCTGTCTTTTGAACCATCCCACCGAATCTGCCTAAAACAATCATCTCAGTCTCCATCTTGCTAAATCCAGCGGTCTATCCTCACTTATCCACGTATCCAAACTCTCGGCAGCATTTGAGACCGTCGATCCTGTCACTGGAGTGCATTCTTCTTGATTCTGGGGATGGCAGATGCTCCTGGCTTTCCGTGTACCTCCCTGCCCACTCCTCAGCCATCGTTGCCGGCCCCTCCTCTTCCTCCTGACTTCTGAATGTTGGAGTCAACCAGGGTTCAGTCCTTTGCCCTCTCCTCTCCCCTGTCCACATAGAGCCTGTGCTTCATCATATTCAGTCCCAAGTCTTAGAAATGCCATCTATATTTGGGTGAATCCTAAATTTACACCTATGACATCAATTCTCCTTTGTACTAACTCTGTAGTACACTCTGTACTAGCTACCTATTCAAGAACTCTATGCAGATATCACAAAGTGTCACTGACTCCCCACTGCCCTCCCCAGATCACACTTGCCTCAACTTCCTCACATCTTTCTCACCCTAATATTTTCAGTGTGAAATTCTAGGATTCATCCTTCAGTTATCCTGTGTCCCCTGCCCCGTTCCATCCAGTCTGTCAGCCAGTCATTGGGGCTCCCTTCAGAATAAATCCTGAATCTGACTTCTCACCACGCCACTGCTCTCTCTCCCTGATCCAGACACCATCATGTCCTGCCTGGAGGAAGGTAGCAGCCTTTCACCTGAGCTCCCTGCTGTTACTCTTGTCTCTTACAAGTCATTCTCCTCTCTGCAGCTGGAAGGGATCTTTGGAAAGCCTGAGTCAGACCATGTCATCTGCCTGCTTAAAATCATTCAGCAGAGCCGGGTGCTCATGCCTGTAATCCCAGCTACTCATCCTGCCTGTGGAGCATTTCCCTGATCTCACCTGAGCTCTTTGGGGATTGCTTGAGCTCAGGAGTTTGAGACCAGCCTGAGCAACATAGCAAGACCCCATCTCTATAAAAATATTTTAAAATTAGCCGAGCTTAGTGGCACATTCCTGTAGTCCCAGCTGCTCAGGAGGCTGAGATGCGAGGATAAGCCCGGGGGGGTCAAGGCGGCAGTGAGCTATGATCACGCCACTGCACTCCTGCTTGAGCAACAGAGTGAGACCTTCCCTCTTTCCAAAAAAAGAAAAAAAAAAGAGAGAGAAGGAAACTGAGGCACAGAGGGTAGGTAATGGCTTAAAGCCATGGAAGTACGGAGTGGCAGAGGCAGAAAATGAGGCTAGGCAAATTGCCTCCCAAGCCAGATGCTCAGCTGCCTTGCTGTCTGCTGGTGACTCTGGAGACCACATCCCTGATTTCACCCGGAGGCCAGTGAACTGAACCTTTCCTCACAAAGGACATTGCCCCTTGTGGTGAGGGGTGGTCAGGACCAGCTGTGTAGTTTGCAGGGCCCAGTGCAAAATGAAAATGTGGGGCCCCTTGTTAAAGAAATATTAAGAATTTCAAGGTGGCAACAGCAGAGCATTCAAGCAAGCACAGGGCCCTTCTGAGCCCGGGGACCCATGGGACTGCACAGGCTGCCTGCCCCTGAAGCTGGCCCTGGTGGTCTGGACTGGGCTCCACCTCTCAGCAGACTCAGGACTGGCTGGGTGCCCTGGGCTTGCTCCTGGGCTTCCTCTGAATGCTTTGCCAGCCTCCTAACTCCTCTGAAGACCCAAGGGAGACCCTGAGATCTGCTAAGAGGCCCCGAAAATGAAGCTGGAAATTTTCCTGGCTGCACTCATCTCCACAAAGATCCTAACTGGATACACCTGGAATAATTCCATGTGGCTCAGGTTGGCCTGTACCCCCAACCAGCCCAGGCGAGATCAAGGAAATGCTCCATAAACCAGGATCCTCATGTTCCTTTTCTAGTATTACAACATAATAAGTAATAATAATAGGCCAGGCGCAGTAGCTCACACCTATAATCCTAGCACTTTTGGGAGGTCGAGGCGGGCAAATCACCTAAGGTCAGGAGTTCAAGACCAGCCTGACCAACATGGTGAAACCCCATCTCTACTAAAAATACAAAATTAGCCAGGCATGGTGGCATACGCCTGTAGTCCCAGCTACTTGGGAGGCTGAGGCAGGAGAATCACTTGAACCCAGGAGGCAGAGGTTGCAGTGAGCCAAGATTGCATCATTGCACTCTAGCCTGGGCAGCAAGAGTGAAACTCCACCTCAAAAAAGAAAAAAAGATGTTAATTATTAGTAATAGTAATGCCTTTCAGCCATCATATACTGTACTTTTGGCATTTATATTTATAGTCATGTGCTGCCTAGGGATGTTTCTGTCAGTGATGGACCACATATACAATGGTGGTCCCATAAGATTATAATAGAGCTGAAAAATTCCTATCACCCAGTGACATTGTAGCTGTTCTAATGTCATAGCACAAAAACTTCATATAAATTTAAAGTAGCCTAAATGTACAGCATTTATGAATCTACAGTAGAGTACAGTCATGTCCTAGGCCTTCACATTCACTCACCACTCACTCATTGACTCATCCAGAGCTCCAGTCATGGTTAAGTGTTCCACACAGAATAACTTTTTTTTTTTTTTTTGAGATGGAGTCTCACTCCGTCACCCAGGCTAGAGTGCAGTGGCACCATCTCAGCTCACTGCAACCCCTGCCTCCCAGGGTTAAGTGATTCTCCTGCCTCAGCCTCCCAAGTAGCTGGGACTACAGGCGCACACCACCACAACTGGCTAATTTTGTATTTTTAGTAGAGATGGGGTTTCATCACGTTGGCCAGGCTGGTCTTGAACTCCTGACCTCGTGATCCACCCGCCTTGGCCTCCCAAAGTGCCGGAATTACAGGTGTGAGCCACCGTGCCTGGCCCAGAGTAACTCTTTAAAAAATCTTTTATACCATATTTTTACTGTAATTTGTGTTTATATACACAAATACTTACCATTGTGCTACAATTGTCTATGGTATTCAGTATAGTAACATGCTGTACAAGTTTGTAGCCTAGGTTATACCATATAGCCTAGGTGTGTAGTAGGCTATGCCATCCAGGTTTGTGAAAGTATACTATGATGTTCACACAACGATAAAATTGCCTAATCACGCATTTCTCAAAATGTATCCTCTTTGTTAAGCGACATATAATTGTACTTAACTTTTGCAAGTTGTGCATTTCCTGAAAATAAATGCTCCTGAACTAACCTGTTTATATCCAAAGTTATAAATTGTTTTCTCCTTTTTTTTTCCTCTCCTGTTTGAGACAGGGTCTTGCTCTGTCTCCCAGGCTGAAGTGCAGTGGCACGATCACAGCCCAGTTTAGCCTCCTGGGGTCAGGGAATTCTCCTGCCCCAGCCTCCCCAGTAGCTGGGACTACAGATGCGCACTACCATGCCTGGCTAATTTTTGTAGAGACAGAGTTTTGCCAAGTTGCCCAGGCTGGTCTTGAACTCCTAGGCTCAAGGGAGCCTCCCACCTCAATCTCCCAAAGTGCTGGGGGTACAGGTATGAGCCACTGCGCCTGGCCTCCTTCTTGTTCTGGAAAACTCTTACTGCTGTAGTTTCCTGCAAAATTCAGCTTAAGATTTTAATGCTTCTTAAATCATTGACAAAAAGGAAGAACTCAACCCACCTCCCCATCCAATACACACATGCAACATTCATTACTTACATTATTATAAATGTCATGCTGCAATGTGATGGGCCCAGCCCAAACTTGTCCTCACACAGTTCTGCATCCAGCCATACTGCTTGAACCTAGATTCATAATTTGAGTCCTGGACACTGGCCCTTGTAATCCAAGTGAGCAGAGCTGCTTGGGCCAATCTGACAGGCAGACAGAGTAACCATGCACTGATGTGACCAGCCTTGCACACGGGACATCTGTGGTTGTCAAAGACTGTAAACAGACTGGCTGGAAAACATCAAGCCATCGAGTGGTATATTGTGGTGTCCCCGCAATTGGCTCAGTGAATGTTCACCTCACATTTACTTCTCAGGGGTCTCTGTAGCAAGCATAAATCTTAGTCCGTATAAGTTAGTGTATTAGTATGTTCTCATACTGCTAATAAAGACATACCCAAGACTGGGTAATTTATAAAAGAAAGAGGTTTAATGAACTCACTGTTTCACCTGGCTAGGGAGGCTTCACAATCATGGCAGAAGGAAGAGCAAAGGGACTTCTCACATGGCGGTGGGCAAGAGAGCTTGTGCAGGGGAACTTCCATTTATAAAATCATCAGATCTCGTGAGACTTATTTATGACCACGAGAACAGTATGGGGCAAATAACCCCATTATTCAATGATCTCCACCTGGCCCCGCCCTTGACACATGGGGATTATTACAATTCAAGGTGAGATTTGGGTGGGGACACAGCAAAACCATATCAGCTGGGCATGCCAGAAAAAAGAGGGAGCACACTTCGTTACTTTCTTTCACTTCACAATGGTGGCCAGTTCAATCTCAGTCATTAACAAGGCTCTCTATTTTCCTCCACAACTGCCAGGGCTGTGCCAGGGTCCCAGCAATACCAAAGCACCAGGAAAGCCCTGGCTCCTCTTCCGTGTTCAGGGTACAGAATGTTCTCTGAGGCTGGGCATCCCACGGCATCACCCTAGGCCAGTCGTCCTCAACTGGGGGCGATTTTGTCCCCCAGGACATTTTTCTGGAGATATTTTTGGTTATCACAACTGGATAGAGGTGCTCCTGACATCTAATGGGTGGAGGTCAGGGATGCTGCTTAACATCCTGTAATGCATAGGACAGCCCCCGATAAAACAAAGAATTATCCTGCTCCAAATGTCAGGAGTGCCAAGGCTGGGAAGCCCTGCCCTTAGCAATTCCCAAGCCTCTATTTTTCCAGTCTTTTGACTTCTGACCACTTTGTAGTCTGGGAACCTCTCTCTTCATGTTCTCCTGAATGTAATGTCCTCTTTCCATTCTTGTGATGAAGGGCAAGACACCCTTCAAAGAGGTTGGTCTTTCACCAGCCTTAGAGAAGAAAGGTACCTGGTCTAAGCCAATCATGCCACACCCGGTGTTAGACACTGGCTCCCCCAGCTTCCTTTGCAGCTAAGAGTTGCCACGTGATGCAGCTATGGTGAGTGAGATGTCGGGGGAAATGTGTCAGGGCCTTCTAGGAAAGAGACTGTTCCCTGGCTGAGGTGTTCTGGAGAGGAGACTGGCTGGTGTCAAGTCCTATAGCCTCCTTACTGAAGGCACTTATGTGGGGATGTGGTGTGTAGGGTTGTGGCAGCCACCTTGAGACCAAGAGGTAAATCAGAAGAATCGCAGTTGTAGACATGCCTGACCTCGATGAGCCACTGAATGAGCTCTGTAACCATCCACTTCCAGGCCTCTCGTTAAATAAATAAGCCACACATGTCTTTAGACCATTACTTAATACACGTAGGCGGGTGACTTAATCTCTCTTTGTCTTACTCTTGCATAAAGTTGTGGACATTTAATGATATGATATATGAAAAACATTTGACCAAGAGCCTGGCATATAAGAAATATTCAATGATGTATTGTAGATGCTTTTGTACTGCCCCTATGAACTGAATCAATCAGGAAAAATAATGTGGGTCTTATGGTAAGTTTCTTCTACCGATTGATTATTCACTCAATTATCTAACAAATATGTATTAGAGCCTGCCATGCTAAGATACTGGAAATGATAGGGAATTATTTTAAAAGAATAAAATTAGAGGGAAACAATACCCTCTGATTTTAACAGGCAGTTATCTATTAGGTCCCATAAAACTTTTCTTCTATTTGCGAGAAGAATTTTGCAAATTTTAGTTGTCTACAACTGTCTTTATATTTATCGTAGTCATTTACCAAGTGCAAGCCATTGCACAGTACTGTTTTACAGCGAGCAGGCCTATGCAAACCTATCTCAAAGTCTGAAGAAGTTGAGAGGCCGAAGAAAGAGGGTGACAAACCCAGTTACTTAGAAAGAAACATTTAATAAGAACCTACAAACAGAAGCCAAGCTGGTGTGCTGGGCAGCAGTGAAACAAGATGGTGGATCCCCACACCATTACTCCCCAGACCCAGGGCTTCTTACGCCACAGAGGAGGGGCGGTTCAGAAGGAATGTGTGGGACAGTTGAAGTAAGATAACATCAAGATTGTCTGACTTAAGGGCAGGATTTATGGTAAGTACCAGCTCTTATACAAGGAACAATAAATCAATTGGAAATCTTAGAGGCCTTCTCAGAACTGGGGTTAATCAGAAGCCAACATGGTAGATTAGCTTCCAAGATGGTGCTGCTTTTGCCTCCACAAATACCTGTACTCTTCTTTTTTTTTTTGAGATGGAGTTTTGCTCTTGTCGCCTAGGCTGGAGTGCACTGGCGCAATCCTGGCTCATTGCAACCTCCACCTCCTGGGTTCAAGTGATTCTCCTGCCTCAGCCTCCCAAATAGCTGCGACTGTAGATGTGGGCCGCCACGCCTGGCTAATTTTTGTATTTTTAGTAGAGATGGGGTTTTTACCATATTGGCCAGACTGGTCTTGAACTCCTGACCTCAAGTGATCCACCTGCCTCGACCTCCCAAAGCGCTAGGATTACAGGCATGAACCACTGCGCCTGGCCCACCTGTACTATTCTTAGTTTTTCTTTAAACCAACTTACTTTTTTTGGTTAATAGATTAAAAACAAAGTTGGTATCATTATGGTAAACAGAAAAGCAGTATCACTTGGCATAAATAAAAATAGCCAAAACATAAATGCAATCAAAGACTTGAATGTCATTAGATTAAAACAAAATATTCATTGTGTACCATCTAAAATCATCTTACACATCACGGGTTGTATCTACACTGTACTTAGAGAAACTCTAAAGAGAATAATAATAGTGAAAAAAGTTAAAGTTGGAAAACCTGCTAAGATTCATAAACGCCGCAATGGGTCTAAAGAGAGAGAAGTTTGACATAAATAATGTGTAAATTATACCCAATTATTCCTCAACAGTTCATCATATTTAGAAGAAAATTACTATGAAATATAGTGTGGGTTTCTGGTTAACAATATTTTTCTCCTCAAGTTTATGAAACATTTCTCTATTATAATCCCCAAGATATTTCACTGTGAGTGTAGGAATCCAGTAATGCTTTTCAACAGTGATTTACTCTGCAATTGGCATTCATATTTACTTAACTTTTGTAGGTTGTGGACTTACTGAAAAATAAATGTGACTGAAGCAATCTGTTTATGTCCAAAGTTATAAACTGTTTCTGGAGTGCAGTGGTGCAATCTCGGCTCACTGCAACCTCCACCTCCTGGGCTCAAGTGATTCTCCTGCCTCAGCCTCCTGAGTAGCTAGGACTACAGGTGTGTGTCAGCACACCTGGCTAATTTTTGTTTTTTAGTAGAGACGAGGTTTTGCCATATTAGTCAGGCTGGTCTTGAACTCCTGACCTCAGGTGTTCTGCCTGCCTCTGCCTCCCAAACTGTTGGGATTACAGGCGTGAGCCACTGCATTCAGCCATAAACTGTTTTCTTTTTCTTGTTCTGGAAAACTCTTAATGGTCACTTTCCTGCAAAAGTCAGTGAAAAGTTCAACACTTTTCAAATCACTGACAAAAGGTTCACCCTCCTTGCCTCATATCCAACACACAGTTACAATTTCAAAAACAGATGTATAATAACTTGCCCTTGAATAAACATAAATCTGAATTACTCAGACTTTGGGAAGCATATCAAGTTTGATTATTTTGTGATTGTCAGTTGAAGCCGTGATGGGTAGCAGTAAGATCTGAAGAAATAGACATTCTCATTGTCAGTTGTCCTGGGAAGAGAGTTGAAATGAGTTAGGGAGCTGAATCCAGAATGACACTGTTTAGAAAAGGGTGGTTTGAAGATAGGTAAGATTTATGAGTCAATATAAACAATTTGGAGGTGGTAGTCCTTAAGAATGTGAGGGGTCGGGCAACTATAGAATGGAAGAAAATATTTGCAAATCATCTGATAAGGGGTTAGTAGCCACACTATATAAATAACTTCTACCATTCAACAACAAGTGAACAACCAACCTGGTTTAAATAATGGAAAAAGGACTTGAATAGACATTTCTGTGAAGAAGATACACGAATGGCCAACAAGCACATAAAAAGATGCTCAATGTCACTAATCCTCAGGGAAATGAAAATCAAAATCACAATGAGATACCACTACTATCCATGAGGATGGCTGCTATTAAAAAAATAATAATAACAAGTGTTGGTGAGGATGTGGAGAAATTGGAACCCTTGTGCAATGTTGGTGGAAATTTTAAATGGTGGAACTGCCTTGGTGGTTCCTCAAAAAATTACACATAGAATTATATGACCAAACATTCCCACTTCTGGATATACACCCAAAAGAAATAAAATTAGGAATTTGAGCAGATATTAACACACCAATGTTCATAGCAGCATTATTCTCAGTAGTCAAAGGGTGGAAGCAACTCAATGGTCCACTGACCAATGAATGAATAAACAAAATGTGATATATACACACCATGAATATTATTCAGCCTTAAGAAAGAAAGAAATCCTGACACATGCCACAATGTGGATGAAACTTGAGGACATTATGCTAAGTGAAATAAGCAAAAGATAACAAATACTATATGATTCTACTTACATGAGCACCCGGAGTAGTCAAATTCCTAGACACAGAAAGTAGAAAGGTGGTTGCCAGGGGCTGGGTGGAGAGAGGTATGGGGAGTTGTTTAATGGCTATAGAGTTCCAGTTTTGCAAGATGAAAAGAATTTTAGACATAGATGGTGGTGACAACAATGTGACCATGCTTAGCAGCAGTGAACTGTAAACTTAAAAATGGGTCAGATGGTAAATTTTATGTTATATGTATTTATCACAAGGGAAAAGAATGTGGAAAGAGTCCCCTGGGAAATTACTGAACTCCTTCCTAATATGGGCAGCTGATGGCTTAGGGCCACTGTACTTCAAATATTGAAGAAAATATGACTTTGACTTTGCTTTACGGTTACAGGCTAGAAATGTGTTGGTTACCATAAAGGAAAGAGTCTTCCTGGGGAAGTTTGATGGAAGAGCTCTCTTTGGACCTGTGGGGGCCAGGGCTGGTGCAGATGTGTTCATCCAGCAGTGGGCCAGCTGTTTCTCCAGTGCCTAGAGGAGCTAGAAAATTGGATTTCAGAAGGCTTTGAAGTTGGAAGGCTCCTTCCCCCATGGAATCAGGGCTGGAGGCACCGTCTCCTTTGGAGAGTAAGGAGGGCCTCCCTGTTCATTGTTGGCTGACTTTGGCACGACGTCCCGGTTTAGAAGATTTCCCTGGGATTTGAGGGTTGTTTCTCTCTGTTACTATAGCTTCTCCTGAATGTGCTGCCTGGATTATTGCAATTGCTTCCCAGACGGTGCCTCCCACCCCTGAACCAAATGCATTCTGCAAGATGTTGTCAGATCCTTCTCCTTAAATTGCAACACAGACTCCGTCGCTAGTATTTCCTTTTGAAAAAAAGTCTGAGCTCAGTTTTGTATTTTAGGTTATCCACAATATGTTTCTGACCTTCCTTCCTCATACCTTTTGCACCTGGCTGCTGACTGAACATGCACACTGTTCTCTGAACACAGCCCCACTTTCTTATTCTTTGCCTTTGTCCTTGTCATTTCTTCCCCCGGGATACTCTTCTGTCAATCTTACCGGTCTTCAAGGTTGAGCTTAATAGTCATGTCCTGCAGGAAGACTCCTGGACTCCTCATTCTTGTCCTATTTTTTATGAATCTTTTCACCTGCTACACCGTGTGATGATCATTAGTGGATCTCTGAGAGTTTCTCCAGCTAGTCTCCAAGCTTCCTAGGTATAGAGAGCACTTGTGATTTACTTCTGCATATCTTGTTGTGATTAGAGGGGTTATTAGCTGGAATGATGATAGGGAACAAGAGTAGGAAAAGGGTCTGGCTGAGATACAGTAGGGAGCTATGGGTGACTAGATAGGTCATGCTTTCCCTGAACAAAATGGGAGGGAAGAAGCTGCCACTAGGCTCAGCCAATTGTTGCCAGGAGAGAACACAGCCCAGCGTCGCCACAGCCCATATTTCTCCAAGAGAAGCCTGAGATCTGGAGTTTTGTGTGAGATCTCACTGAATGGGCACCTGGTCTCTCGTTTAATGCTGTTGACACCTGGCCTGATACCTACTCCCAAAATCCACTGTTGAATGAACAGCCATCATGCTGGTTAGGGACTGAGACAGGATGTGAAGCCATATTGTTCCACCCTGTTTCCTACTTGTGTTGATTTAGCCCTACCTTGGCCTCTTTTTCAGAGCTTGCCTTAGTCCAGCTGGATTTATCAGGCTTGTTTATACATTCAGGGAAGCAAGGAGTCTTGCAGATAAGAAGCTGGGGAAAGGCAAGGTAAACACAATTAAGCCCCATTAGAGGGTCTTGGGGGTGAATGAAGTGCCAGTGTGTGAGGATGATGAATTAGGTTGGAGAGAAGGAACTCAAGAATATGTGTATAATAACTTGGCCTTGAATAAACATAAACCTGAATTACTCAGACTTTGGAAAACATATCAACTTTGGATTATTTTGTGACTGTCAGTTGAAGCCGAGGTGGGTAGGAGTAAGATCTGAAGAAACAGACGTTCTCATTGTCAGTTGTCCTGGGAAGAGAGGTGAAATGAGTTAGGGATCTGAATCCAGGATGACACTGTTTAGAAAAAGGTCTTCCTGCTACCCCAGAGGAATAAGCCCTCCAGTTACAATTCACTTGGACTCCCTCTGCCAGCCTGGCATTTGGGGACCTACATTGCCTGTCCGTGTTCCAAGCAAACCCCATCTCCTGAAACATCTTTTTAAAATTCTTCCAATTATTTAGGACTCAGGCTAATAATAACAATAATAGCTAATATTTATTAAGGGATTATGTGCCTGGCACTGTTTTAAAGCCTTTATGGGTTTGAACTCATTTAACATCCCCAGCAGCTCATGAGATAGCTGTGTTATTATTCCCTTTTTACAGATGAGGAAAGGGATCCACCCGCCTCGGCCTCCCAAAGTGCTGGGATTACACGTGTGAGCCGCTGTGCCCAGCCCTCTTTTTGAAAAAATTATGTTAACACCTGTAGAACCATATCACTCTTTTTGTTGTGTGGTGGTGGTGAACTAGACATAACATAACATTTACCATTTTGATCTTCTTTGGTTTTTTTTTTTTTTGACTTGCTCTGTCACCCAGGCTGGAGTGCAATGGCGCAATCTTGGCTCACTGCAACTTTTGCCACCCAGGTTCAAGCAATTCTCCTGTCTCAGCCTCCCGAGTAGCTGGGGTACAGACACCAGTCACCATGCCCAGCTAATTTTTGCATTTTTAGTAAAGACAAGTTTTCACCATGTTGCCCAGGCTGGTCTCAAACTTCTGACCTCAGGTGATCCACCCACCTAGGCCTCCCAAAGTGCTGGGATTACAGGCATGAGCCACCGTGCCTGACCCATTTTGATCATTTTTAAGTGCACAGTTCACTGGCATTAAGGACCTTCACGTTGTTATGCAACCATCTCACCATCCATCTCCAGAGCTTTTTCATCTCCCTAAACTGAAACTTCGTACCCATTAATCAACAACATTCTACCTTCCCTTCCGCCAGGCCCTGACAACCACGCTTCTACTTTCTGTCTCTGATGTTGACTACTCTAGGAACCCCATAGAAGTGGAATCGTACCATATTTTTCTTTTTGTGACTGGCTTATTTCACTTAGCATAATATCCTCAAGGTTCAACCATGTCAGCATGTGTCAGAATTCCCTTCCTTTTCGAGGCTGAATCATATTCCATTCTAAGTATTTTCCACATTTTGTTTATCCGTTCATTCATTGGTGGGTTGCTTTCACTTTTTGGCTATTGTGAATAATGCTACTGTGAACATGTGTACAAATATCTATTTGAGACCCTGCTTCCGAATATTTTGGGTATAGACCCAGAAGTGGGGTTGCTAGAACATATGGTAATTCTTTGTTTAGTCTGCTGGGGAGATGCCATATTGTTTAACTCACCTCCTTCTTTTTATATTGCTGTCTGATACTGTACAGTATTTCATTTCACTGGGCTTCACTTACAACCAATGCTACAGTGGCTGTCTTTGGACTTGTCTCCATGTGCACACAGGTGAGTATTTCTCTAAGGTAAACACTGACCACATCAATGCTATTGGGTCAACGATAGTCTGAATTATCATGTTTATTTTCACTTTACAAGGGGTTTAGTCTTCAGTGCCAAGTCCACCATCTCCCATGATGTCAGTCTTCCATTGCTTTTGCCGCGCCCCAGTGGCTCTCCCCAGAACAGGGGGGAACCATTTCCCCTCACTTTCCCACTTCCCACCCATCAAGAGGCAGGAACACGGACCCCACAGCTGAGCTGGGCTCCAGCTTTCTTTGTCTGTTCCGAGCTGTCTTGCGAGAGTAACATTCAAGCTCCACTGTTCCCTCCTTGAGTTGTTAGTATTGGCAACCTGATGCTCATTCTTCCATTCAAACAGTTTGTGCAGTTTCTGCCACCAGAGGTATTGCCCTTGATAGCATCTGCTTCATTGACGTCATCCATCCAGTTATTCTTGCCTCAGTTCCACCTCTTCCAGGATGCCTTCCCTGCTTACTACCACCCACTCTTTTCTCTTTCTTTTCTGGGCTTAATAACGGCAATAATAATAAATAATAGTTACTCTTTATTGAGTCCTATTTTAGAGATGCACATGTGCTCCTTTTTGAATCCTCACAAAAACCCTGAGAGGCACATGCTACAGTTTTTCATATTTTATAGCAGAAGAAACAGACACAGAGAGGTTGAGTAACTTTCCCCAGGTTACCTTGCTGTCAAGTGGTAGTGCTGGTTCCAAGCTCACGCAGTCAGGCTCCAAGCGTCCTGCGCTTGCCTTACTGGCTGTCTGAACCGTTCGCTTTGTCACACCATCATAAACCGCCTGGTAGTGCCTGTGACTCCCAGCGAGGTCGACACCCTTTTCAAGAGCTGCACTCTTTCCCTTCCTGGCGTTCTAGGCACGCAGCTGGTGCCCAGCAAATGCTCTTGTCTTCTTGGTCTCATTACTCTCTGTGAGGAAACCTGCAGGCTGTTTTCCAGGAATGAAGGGTAAGTCATTTCCTGTCATCAGGAGAAGCAGGATGGAAAAGGGTTGTTGTGAAGGCAATCTCTCTGCTTGTGAAAAAGAGGCAAGGAGACATAGCCAACCCCAGAAGCAGAACGAGTCCTTGATCCTCATTTCTGAAGGAGAGCTAGATGAATGTTCATGCACTGAAAATGTTTTGGTACCTGTAAGGATCAGGTATCCAGCAATGGGGACATCAACACAGTCCCCAACCTCAAGGAATCACAATGGGGAGACCAGGAGGTGAAATGCAGCGACGAGAAAGTGTGATTCTTTCCAAGGTCAAGTCATCACAGAGTGAGGGTGCTTGATGCTTGTGTATGTGTGTACCCATGTGAATGCATGTATGTGAGTGTGTGTGTTTAGATGAATGTGTTCTTGCCTCTGTATGTCTGTTCCTAAATGGTTTTATCAGGAGGGTCTTCCTAAAGAAGCCGATTGTATTATCTGTTGCTGTGTAATGAATTACTCAAAACAGCGACTTAAAACAACACACATTTGTCATTTCACGGTTTCTGTGGGTCAAGATTCCAGGCTTCCTTGGGTACCCTACCTCACCCCTCAAAAGGCTGCAGTGAAGGCTGAGGTCTCACCTGAAAGCCTGGCTGGCAGAGGAGGATCCACTTCCAAACTTTCTCGTGTTTACTGTCAGGATTCAGTTCCTGTGGGCACTAGCTTCCAACAAACCAAGTGAGATCGAGCAAGATGGGGTGAGCAACATGGACCCAGCAGAGTTGGGTAACCTTACTTCAAATAGACATCCCATCACTTTCACTATATTCTATTTGTTAGAAGTGAGTTGGTAGGTCCAGCTCACACTCAAGGGGTGGGGCTTGCACAAAGGTGTGAACGCTAGTGGGGCAGGGACCATTGAGGGACACCCTAGAGCTGTCTGCTACCCTGATTCTTCAACTGAGTTTTTGTTTTTTTTTTTTTTTTTGAGACGGAGTTTTGCTCTGTTGCCCAGGCTGGAGTGCAGTGGTGCGATCTCTGCTCACTGTAAGCTCCGCTTCCCAGGTTCATGCTATTCTCCTGCCTTAGCCTCCCGACTAGCTGGGACTACAGGCGCTTGCCACCATGCCTGGCTTATATATATATATATGTTTGTATTTTTTCTAGAGACGGGGTTTCACTGTGTTAGCTAGGATGGTCTCGATCTTCTGACCTTGTGATCCACCTGCCTTGGCCTCCCAAAGTGCTGGGATTACAGGTGTGAACCACCGTGCCCAGTCTCAACTGAGTTTTTATGCATGACCAGGAGTTCATCAGATGAGTAAGGATAATAAGTGGTTCTGGGCGGCAAGAAGCCAGCCAGTGGGAGCCCAGACATGGAAGAAAGCACACAGCATCGGGGAAGACAGTGTGGCTAAGTGGGTTGTGTGTGTGTGTGCATGTTTGTTGCATATGGTGTGCTTGTGTGTGCACACATACACACGCAATTCTGCATAGAGTTAGAAAGTTGGAAAATATAAAAAATAAGACCTAGTATTTGCTAACACAGCAGTCAATAATTGTCAATAGTAATGTAATCGTATACAAAAAATAACTCAAAAGTATAATTGGATTAGTTGTAACACAAAGGATAAATACTTGAGGGGCTGGACAGTCCATTCTCCAAGATGTGTGTCTAATGCATTGCAGGCCTGTATCAAAACATCTCATGTAGCCCCTAGATATATACACCTACTATGGACCCACAAAAATTAAAATAAAAAATTTTTTAAAAGATTTCATGAGGGAGAGAGGGTCAATTGGCAAAACCCATCTAAAAGGCGTTTTAGGGTGGGGGTGATCATGAAAGAAGGTTGGGAAAAACACTGCTCTAGAGAAGTCAGAGAACCACTTATGGAATATTTATAACATATGGGTACTGTGTGAAGCAGTGTCCATACTCCACCTCATGCAGTTCTGTAACAACCTTTGTATCGTCTGTGTTTGATGGAGAAGGAAACAGGTGGGCAGCTTCTGGCAGCTTCTTCTGACATGGCCCTGAATAGCCCTCTCTCCTTGTGTGTGCCTTATATAATTCCCTTTGCTTGAGTGTGGGCTGGGCCTGGTGACTTGCTCCTAACAAATGGAAGATGGCAGAAGTTATGAGATGTCACTTCGATGATAAAGTCATAAAGACTGATTTCCTTTATAACCTGATCATGTAAGTGATGCTCCTCTGGCATAGTCTCTCTGGCTTTTCTGCTGTGGCTGCTCCCATGAAGCAAGCAGGAGAGACCCATGTGGCAAGGAACTGAGGGCATCTCCTGCCAACTGTCAGCAAGAAAGCGAGGCCCTTAGTCTGACAGGGACCTGAAGGGACCTGAATCCTGGGTCCTGAATCCTGCCAAAAACCATGGGAATGAGCTTTGACGTGGATCCCTTTCCCAGTTGAGCCTTCAGATAAGACCATATCCCAGGCTGACACCTTGATTGCAGCCTAGTGACAGAACCTGGGCCAAAGACTTATGGAAGCCATGCCTGGATTCCTGACTCACAGACATGGTAAGATAGTAACTGTGTGTTGTTTTAAGCCTCTAACTTTTGAGGTGATTTTAAAATGCAGCAATCGATAACTAATACAGAAACAGAGAGGCTCAGAGAGATGGAGAGACTTGTCTGAGGTTACATAGTTAAGATTTCTAGCCAGATATGCTGATTCCCAGCTCAAGTCTCTTTACCCTTTGTGCCTCTAGGGTCTTGATCACAGTGGCCTTAAAGGCTTGATGCAGGCCGGGTGCAGTGGCTCACGCCTGTAATCGTGGCACATTGGGAGACTGAGGCGGGTGAATCACCTGAGGTCAGGAATTCGAGACCAGCCTGGCCAACATGGTGAAAACCCATCTCTACTGAAATTATGAAAATCAACCAGGCATAGTGTCACATGCCTGTAATCCCAGCTACCCTGGAGGCTGAGGCATGAGAATCGCTTGAACCCAGGTGGTGGAGGTTGCAGTGAGCCGAGATTGCACCACTGCACTCCAGCCTGGGTGACAGAGCAAGACACCGTCTCAAAGTAAAAAAAAAAGCTTAACACAGATGTGTAGCTCCTTTTGAGACAGCAGTGGGAAGTCACTGAAGGTTTACAGGCATGATATGGGATAAGAGAAAAGCCTATGTCTTTCTGTACGGAACGTCTCGGCTGCAGCCCGTGAGGACCAGCCTTGGGGTAGGGATATCTGAACCATGAGGCTAAGACCTTGGAGTGTTCTGAGGACTTGAACTGAAGGTCAGAAGCAGAAAAAAATATACCCCCTTGCTTTCCTTCCATCAGGGTTTTTTGAAGAGGAATGCATCTTCAGGGGGTAGGCAAGGAGAGGGACAGGGCTGTGTCAGGGTGCCGACTGTTTTCTGGTGATAGTAACAGAGACACGAAGGGAATATCTGAGCTTGGATAGTTACTGCAGCAGCTTGATCACGACACATACTCTCCTCTCCCCCACAGGCAGCCTCTCTGCGGCCACCCGCGGCCCCCAAATGAGAGCCGCCTGGGAGTCTCACGCCTTTCATTTCCTTGTGACAATAGCAGAGGAAAATAGCTTTCTGGACTCAGCCCGACACTGATAATTAAGGGAACACTTTATCACCAGCAAGGGTGGAAACACCCACCAATGGCCTTCCAGAAAAAGAAAAAAAAATTTAAAAAGCCTTGGTCCCATCAGTTCCTTCTCTTCATATGCAAATAGCTGGCTAGTTTGTAAGCCCCAGCTCTGTTGATTTCTTCTCTGTATTTCTGCAACGGGGATGCAGAGGACACACTTCTCAGACTAAGATTTTTGGTTTAGTTTCACATTTCTGCATGGACCCGAATCCTAGGTCCTCTCCATCTCTTTGGCTTCCTGTGGCCATTGTGTTAGATAAGCTCCAAGGTCAGTTGCTGAGGGGCTCTGCAAGGCCCTGGCACGATCACTAGAGTGCAAGAGATGGGACTTTGGACTCAGGCCCAGAAGCCAGCAATGGTTCTGGCATTTTCTAGCAGTGAACCTGGGTAAGTTACTGGACTTTTCTGAGCCTCAGTTTCCTGACCTGTCAAATGGTAGTGTGCATCATGCAGGTGGTTGTAAAGATTAAACGAGATTTTTTTTTTTTCCTGAGAGAGGGTCTCGCTCTGTTGCCCAGCTGCAGTACAGTGACTTAATCACAGCTCACTGCAGCCTCGACCTTCTGGGCTCAAGAGATCCTCCCACCTCAGCCTCCCAAGTAGCTGGGACCACAGGTGTACACCACCACACCTGGCTAATTTTTGTACTTTTTGTAGAGACCATGTTGCCCAGGCTGGTCTGGAACTCCTGGCCTCAAGCTATCCTCTTGCCTTGGTCTCCCAAAATGCTAGGATTACAGGTTGTGAGCCACCACACCCAGCCTGGATTAGAAGAGATGTCTCAGATAAAGCGCTTGACATAGGGCCTGGCATACACAAAGCACTCCAAAAATCTTAGCAAAATACCGATGCAAGTGGAGACTGTGGGGGAGAGTAGCTGGGCAGGATGAGATAGAGTAAACCTGTAATCCCTGAAGATCATACCCACTAATCTTACTGTGCTCACCCCAAAGGCTGGACTTCCTCCTAAGAACACCAGCTCTTGGACCTTCCCCAAAATCAGAATGTTTTTGTCTTGCTTGTTCTCTATGAGGAACAATAATTGATAGTAATAAAGTCATTCAGGTATGTGTGATATGATCCAGGAATCTATGGTTGGGGATTAAGGAAACTACAGACTGGTTTGTATTTCTCTTGGGTGGTTTGAAATGAAAGATCCATCTTGATGTGTGTGTGTGTGTGTGTGTGTGTGTTGTGTGTTTCTGAATGTGAGATTATTATATTGTTTGTCCTTAAAGAGATAATTCTGACCAGAGGCTAACAGGTGAGATATGATGAAGAGTTCTGTAGTGGGAATCTGGATGCTGTATGACGCTCCGGGATGTTCTGTCCTGTTCTCTCAGGGTGTATAGCCCCATTCCAGCTCAAGTAGCTGCGTTGATTCCACACCTATAAGCTCTATGATGTTGGGCAAGTGGATTCCCCTGTCTTAGCCTTTATTTCATCATCTGTAAAATGGGACTAATAACCATCCCCCTCATATGATTGTTATGGGGGTTATATCTGATCATTCTCAAGAGCATTGGCAAAGTGGCAGATACATAGTGGGAGCTCAACAAACAGCAATGATGCTGATGGTGGGAGGATAACTGTCGCTTAGAGGAGCTCCTCAAAGTCCCCTGCAACGGGGACCTCAGCTCTTGGGAGGTGTTGAGAGCATGCTCTCAGGATCAATGGAATGAGAGAAGCAGGGTGGAGCAGGGGAAGGAGCAGAATAAGGCTGTGGTTCCAGCTGGTGTTGAGCTTCAGACTTAGCCCATGGAGTGGGTGGGTGGCGGGTGGGGTCTGCAGTGTAAATTGCACAGAAGTGGTTTGACCCCTAGGTCATTGCTCATGGGCTACTTCCTGGCGTGGAAATGGGGCCTCCCTTTTGGAAGAAGCCAATTTATTGGAGAAGAAGAGGGCAGTGAAAAGCCTTTAGAAGCCAATGCTTCCACACCCACAGGAGCTAGGGATGGGCACCTGCCTGGTGAACAGGATCTGGATGGGGAATGAACAGAACCCTCACACTTCTTTATTCCTAGACGACTGAGACATCGTGGTGTTTGCTGTTTCTATGCAAACTTTTATGGGCTCCTGGCCTGTGACTTGGCATATTGCTCACTTACCTCAGGCCTCAAGTGGTATCATTTACCCAGAGTTGAATTTTCTTCATTTCTACAGCCCTGGCAGCATCAGGCAGCGGAAATGAGACGATGTCTCAGCCCTTTGCGTAGTTCTTTCTGTCCTTTGCCGGAAATGGAAGCAGCCAGAAACACTGCCCGCGCAGAGGCCAGAGAGACGAGATCCTAGCAGTCGTGCGAGAAATCACTGTAAAAAGCACATTGCCATGGGGACAGAGAAAAGGATATCACCAGACAGTCCCCAGGGAAATGTAGGGTCTTGGCAGTCCATCAGAAGACTTCTCAGGGGTGTGAACAGAATGCGGCTCTGTGCTAGAGGTTGAGCATTTTCAATTCAGGAGATTTGTTATGATTCAGTTCTGTCCTTGCAGATAAAGTGGATGTTAGAGTTTGACAGATGTAGTCTCTTTGGCTAGGGATGCGATGGCAATGAGATAGAAGAAAGTGTCTCAGGGCTGGGATGAGAGGAGGAGGGACCCTGGAATCAGAGGAGATGCAGGTCTGAGAGAAGCTGTGTCTTAGGAGTTAAAGACCCAATCAGGGCACAGAGCCAGCAATCATCAAATGAGGGGGAAGTAGTTTGAAAGCAGCTGATCCTTATAATTGGGGCATGGAGGAGTGGGGCACAGTGGAGCAAATGTTTGGAATGGAGGCTGTGTTTAAACTCATTTTTCTATCCACTCACCCATCATCCACCCATCTATCCACTCACCCACCCATCCAGCCATTCATCTGTCCACCCACCCACCCACCCATCCATTCCTTACCATTAATTTAAAACATTAAAAAATAATTAATTCATTCATATGGAAAAATGCAAATAGAACAAAAGGATAAAAAGTCCCAGATCTTAGTCACTTTGTTTTTCTCCCTGGAGAGAAACAGTTGTTAGTTTCTTTTAGCTCCTTCTAGAAATATTTTGTGAACACACAAGCATACCTGTCTACACATGGTAACAACCTATACCTTCTATGCTGTGTCTTGCTGTCAGCATGCCTTAAAGGCACAGATGACATTTCTGTGCCAGCTAAGGCAAGCTTCAGGTGGGCCATGCATCTTCCAAGAACCTGAGTGAGTGCAGATAATCACAGCCACAGGCTTTGAAAAGTCCTACCAAGTGGCCTCATAGAAATCAAACATCAGTAAGATCTAATTGTTCACTTTCTGTCTGAGTAGAGACAGCTGGAGTTTCATTCATCTGCATCACTTGGCTATAAATGGTTTTATTTTCTGCTTTTCCAATCCTGAATATAAATTAATGGTATATTCCACTGATGTGGCTGAGTAGTAACTAGTTTTCACAACAAAACCATTAACAATGTACCTGTTGTTATTTTAACGAAGTTCACGCCTATTCATGAAAAAGAGCCCCCTTTATCCACATACATAATTTCTTTTTCATGCCGGATTCATCATTCTCCCCAACTTTTATTTTGAAACATTTCAAACCTATATGAAAGGTAAAACAATAGTATAATAACCGCCCTTACATCCTTCCTTTATACTCACCAATTGTTGGCATTTGACATTTTTTCCAAATTAAAATTAAAATTTGTTTTCCAAACTATTTGAAATGGTTTGGCTTTGTGCCCCCACCCAAATCTCACTCTGAATTGTCATAATCCCCATGTGTCAAGGCTGGGACCAGGTGGAGATAATTGAATCACGAGGGCAGTTGCCCCCGTGCTGTTCTCGTGATAGTGAGTGAGTTCTCAGGAGATCTGATGGCTTTATAAGGGGCTTCCCCCCTGTGCTCGGTTCTCGTTCTCTCTCCTGCCACCCCGTGAAGAGGTGCTGTCCACCATGATTGTAAGTTTCCTGCGGCCTCCCCCGCCATGCTGAACTGTGAGTCAATTAAATCTCTTCTCTTTATAAATTACCCAGTCTTGGGTATTTCTTCACTGAAGCGTGAGAACAGACTAATATACTATTTGAAAGTAGGTTGCAGACCCAATGAACTTTTACCTCTAAAAACTTCATCCTGCCTCTCCTAAGAACAAGGACATTCTCCTACATGACCACAATACCATTATCACACCTAACAAGTTAATACTGATACAGCAATTTTACCTAATGTAAAGTCCATATTCAAATTCCCCCAATTATCTCATTATCGTTCTTTGAAAATATGTTTTCCCCCTTGATCCAATACAAATCAAGGATCATCACTGAATTTAGTCATCATGTCTCTTAGGTTCTTTAATCTAGAATGTTCCCCACACTTCCTTCCCCTTGCCTTTTTTCTTTCCATCCCTCATGACATTTACATTCTTTTGGTTTGTTTTTTGAGACAAGGTCTTGCTCTATCATCCAGGCTGGAGTGCAGTGGCATGGTCACAGCTCACTGAAGCCTCTACCTCTTAGCCTCAAGTGATCCTCCTACCTCAGCCTTCTGAGAAGCTGGGACCACAAGGTGCACGCTGCCACTCAGCTAATTTTTGGATTTTTTGTAGAGACAGGATTGCACCATGTTGCCCAGGCTGGTCTCGAACTCCTGGGCTCAGGTGATCTTCCCACCTCAGCCTCCCAAAGTGCTGGGATTACAGACATGAGCCACCACACCCAGCAACATGGACATTTTTGAAGAACTGGCCATTTCTCTTCTGGAATGTTTAATAATTTGGATTTGTCTGATCACTTCTTTTTTTGGCAGGTGTAATACACAGAGAAGTTTTTTTCTCCCCATTTCATCATGTTGGGATGCATATGTCAGTAATGATCCATTATTGATGATGCTACATTTGAGCACTTTTTAAATAAATCTGTGGGATTTCTCAACTGCAAAGGTACTTTTTTCCTTCTATAAGTAATGAGTGAGGCTATGTTTCTATTTTGTTCCCAACAGCCTTTCCCCAGTGGTTTTAGCATTCACTGATGATCCTTGCCTGAATAATCATTGTCTTAGTGGTAACAATTTTCTAGTTATGTCATTCACTTTACACTTATTAGCTGGTATTGACAAAGAAGCACTTCATTTACCCCCCACGCTGCCCCATCCCTCCTCCTCACTTTAAAATGTCTTATTTTTAGTGCCACTGGTCTCAGAGACTCTCCCCACTTCCCCAAGATTTGGCCAGTGAGATTCCCTTCAAGCTGGCCTCTTTGACCTTGTGACATGCCTCCATCAGTTTTGGGGCACTTCCTTACATTCTGGGACAGGGTGTTGCCCAGAAATGGAATCATGTCTCCTTTTAAGGGGTGCGTAGTATTTAGAAACCCAGATCTAGGTGCTGGGTAAGTTTTCGTGATATTGGAGTGTCATTACTTTCAGATCTTCTGGACGGAGAGCCAGGGTGTATGTCTGTTTAAACCATGACCTCATAGTGATACCACTCTTTGTTTCTGAGTAACACTGAGTTTCTGTTCATTTTCTTTTTCTTTTTTTTGATCGGAGAGCATAAAGGGGTGAAATTACTTTTTAGAATCATGCCTATGTTAGCTTTCCCCCTTTTTTTTGTCAGGATCATGTTTTCCTGAAGGACCAAATATAATTTGGGTCAACTGAATTAACCATATGCAAGACCATAAGCCTTTTCGTATTCTTATTTTTGCATATATTATACCAATGCACTTTTTATTAATAGTCTCAAAAGCACAATTTCTTATTTTTTTTTGAGACGGAGTCTCGCTCTGTCGTCCAGGCTGGAGTGCAGTGGCTCGATCTCAGCTCACTGCAAGCTCCGCCTCCCGGGTTCACGCCATTCTCCTGCCTCAGCCTCCAGAGTAGCTGGGAATACAGGCGCCCGCCTCCACGCCCGGCTAATTTCTTTTTTGTATTTTTTAGTAGAGAGGGGGTTTCACCGTGTAAGTCAGGATGGTCTCGATCTCCTGACCTTGTGATCCGCCCGCCTTGGCCTCCCAAAGTGCTGGGATTACAGGCGTGAGCCACCGTGCCTGGCCAGAGTTTCTGTTCATTTTCTAAGAATCACTTTTTCCCCTTCATTCTTCAGATTGGGTAATTCTTGCCCATCTCCCCGATTCCATATTTATATCTTCATTCACCCACAGTGGAAATCCTCATTTGACTAAAATTAGTATATTGACTCATTTGTTCTATCATACAACATACAGGATACTTCCAGAATTACTGTACTGTTACCACTATCAACAATAAGTCTACTAAATCAAGTTTAGTAACTATATGTGTGTGTGTGTGTATATATATAACCTATATATATAAAACCTATATATACACACACATATTCCTTACCATTATCTTGCCCCACACACACACACACACACACACACACACACACACACACTAGTTCTCCACCCCAAAGATCTAGAAGTAAGCTTTAGTAACTTGAATCAATTATTTTCCCTGTGGAGTACATTATTTATATTTGCAGTACCGTTAGAATTATTTGTTTCTGCTTGCATTCAATTCTAGGAATAGCTTCTTTCTACCCCTTTTGATATAATTTACATGGTTCAAAAGCAAAACAACATAAAAATATGCTTGGAGAAATCTCCCTCCCATCTCTTTCCCCATCACCCTATTCCTATCCATACACTATAGCAAATAATTTCATTAGTTTCTGGTGCGGAGGTACCATATTTCATTCAATCAGTCTGTCATGGATGGGCACTTAGATTGCTTCCTGTCTTTTGTTATTATCAATGCTGCTGCAATGAATAATCAGTGTATATCCTTTTTTCATAATTGTTTAGCAATTGATACGCAGGATAAATTGCTAAAAGTTGGATTGGTGGGTCAGAGAGTAAATATGTACGTGATTTTGATAGATCTTGCCAAATTTCCCTCCTTAGGGATTAACCCATTATGCACTCCTACCAACAATGTGTGAAGAGTCTTTTTCCCCACTCCCTGGTCAGCAGAGTTGGGTGGTAAGCTTTTTTTTTTTTTTTTTTTTTGAGGTGGAGTCTCACTCTGTCCCCCAGGCTGGAGTGCAATGGCATGATCTCGGCTCACTACAACCTCCGCCTCCCAGGTTCAAACGATTCTCCTGCCTCAGCCTCCTAAGTAACTGAGACTACAGGCATGTGCCACTACACCCGGCTAATTTTTTTGTATTTTTAGTAAAGATGGGGTTTCAGCATGTTGGTCAGGCTGGTCTTGAACTCCTGTCCACTTCGGCTTCCTAAAGTGCTGGGATTACAGGCATGAGCCACCATGCCTGGCCAATGGCAAGCTTTTGAATTTGCCAATATGATAAGGGAGAAATGATATGTCAGGGTAGTTTTTTTAAACATTTGTGTTCAGGGGGACATGTACAGGCTTGTTACATAGGTGAGCTCATGTCACATCACGAGAGTTTGTTGTACAGATTATTTCATCACCCCAGTACTAAGCCTAGTACCCAATAGTTATTTTTTCTAATCCTCTCCCTACCTCCCACTCTTCACCCTTAAGTAAACTCCAGTGTCTGTTGTTTTCTTTCTTTGTGTTCATAAGTTCTTATCATTCAGCTCCCACTTATAAGTGAGAACATGTGGTATTCGTTTTCTCTTCTTGTGTTAGTTTCTAAAGCTAATGGCCACCAGTTTCATTCATGTTCCTGAAAAAGATATGATCTCATTCTTTTTTATGGCTGCATAGTATTCCATGGTGTATATGTACCACATTTTCTTTATTCAGTCTGTCATTGGTGGGCATTTAGGTTGTTTCCATGTCTTTGCTTTGTGAATAGTGCTGCAATGAACATTCGTGTGCATGTGTCTTTATGGTAGAATCATTTATACTCCTTTGGGTATATACTCAGTAATGGGATTGCTGGGTCAAATAGTAGTTCATATCCAGGTAGTTTTAATTTTCATTTCTTATAAATGATGTTCAGCATGTTTCCCATGTTTAAGTACCATTTATCAGTTTTTCTAATATATTTTTGGTCTTTTCTCCCCTCTATTTTTTTTTTTTTCTTTTTTTTTTGGAGACGGAGTCTCACTCTGTCGTCCAGGCTGGAGTGCAGTGGCACAATCTTGGCTCACTGCAACCTCCACCTCCCTGGTTCAAGCAATTCCCCTGCCTCAGCCTCCCGAGTAGCTGGGATTACAGGTGCATGCCACCATGCCCAGCTAATTGTTTTTGTATTTTTAGTAGAGACAGGGTTTTACCATGTTGGCCTGACTGGTCTCGAACTCCTGACCTCAGGCAATCTGCCCGCCTCGGCCTCCCAAAGTGTTGGGATTACAGGCATGAACCACCGCACATGGCCTTTCCCCTCTATTTTTAAGGGTTCCTTATAAAGTAGAGAGATTAACCTATCTATATGTAAGTATACATATAGATATAAATAGATATAGATACATCCCTCTCCCTCTCTTTGTGTAATGTATTATTAGCTGGAAAATTAATTGCAAATACATTCTCCTGTTTTCTCACTTGTCTTCTGAGTTTGCTTAACTTTGTTAATGTAGTCATACTCCCTCATTTTAATTCATGGTTTCATAGTTTCGAAACTGTGGAGTCAGTTTTGAGAGTTCTTTGTTTTGCATGCCTATAGTCAACTAATTACCAAGGTCGGATGCTTTCTTTTTCTTAATATTTCTTGAATCTGAGGTTTTTCTTTCCACCGATTCATGGCTAACATCCTGGCCATTCTGCCCACATTGCTATGAGATTCATTCTCCTGGTTCCAGGTTTTTTGATCCTTTGCTACCTGAATGATCTCAGTCCTGTTAATATTGCCCTGCAAGTTTCTGAGGTTCTGTTTTTTTTTTCTTTTTTCTTTTTTTGAGACAGGGTTTCTCTCTGTCACTGAGGCTGGAGTGCAGTGGTCCGATCTCGGCTCACTGCAACCTCTGCCTCCCAAGCTCAAGCAGTCCTCCCACCTGAGCCTCCTGAGGAGGTGGGACTACAGGCATGTGCTACCATGCCTGGATAATTTTTGTATTTTTTTGTATTTTCTGTTCATTTTTAACAGAATCTGAGAGGCTGGGTATGGTGGATCACGCCTATAATCTGAGAATTTTGGGAGGCCGAGGTGGGCAGATCGCTTGAGCCCAGGAGTTCAAGACCAGCCTGGGCCATGTGGTGAAATCCCGTCTCTATAAAAAATACAAAAATTAGCTGCGCATGGTGGTGCACACCTGTAGTCCCAGCTGCTCAGGGGGCTGAGGTGGGAGGATCACCTGAGTCCAGGAGGTAGTGAGCCATGATCGCATCACTGCGCTCCAACCTGGGTGACAGAGTGAGACCCTGTCTCAAAAACCAAAAAACCCAAAACATATTTGCTTGCTCTTTTCTTCAGATTGGATAATTTATCATTGACCTATCTTTGAGGTGAGTAACTTTTCCCCATGTCATTTACATTCTGCTGTTAAACTTGTCCCCTAATTTTAAATTTCATATAGTGTATTTTTCAGTTCTAGAATTTCCATTTGGTTTCTAGTTACATTTTTCTTTTTCCTGCTGAGGTTTTCTATTTTGAACATTATGTGGTAGAGACTTTAGATTCTTATATGCCAAAGAGTGTGGATTTTTTCCTTCAAGCAGGTAACTGAGTTGGTTGAACGAAAACTGCAAAGTCTGTCTCTCGTGGGACACCTAATATCTCAGTTCAGCTTTTTTGTTTGTTTGTTTGTTTTTTAACCTTTAGGCTGCTTGGAATTTGCCCCATGCAGTTCAGGGGTAGACCGAGATTTGGATGACGTTTGTACACAGACTCCCACCCACGCCCCCCCCGCCCTGCGCCATCTTGGATCTCTCTCCTCCAGGTTTTCCCTCACTTAGTGGTTGCTTTGAATTCTGTCCACTGGTTTGTCAGGCTGGAAAGACTATGGGTTCTCTATCAGAATTGTAGTTGCTCACGCAGCACTGACTGTGGCCTGCCCTCTGGCTAAAAGCCACAAAAATTCAGGAAGCCAACCTCTTGCCATTCCTTTCTTCCAAGTATCAGCTCCTCGTTAGAGCTTGCCTGCTTTGTTGGCTTGCCAGTGCCTTCCTGTGGTTTCGTGTCTCACCCCCGACTTTATCGTTGTCATTTGTGGGAGGGTCAGTCCAATGGGAGCTCGCTCAGCAAAGAGCAGAACTCCAATTCATCTTTTAAAAACGCTTTTCTCTTTTCCCTCTTTTGTCAAGAACCAGCTCCTCTTTTACTTGTCATATTTTGTTGGTCAGGACGCACAAGGCTAGAACTTTAAAATACTCAAAACAGTTCAGGTTCCTGTTTTCTAATCTGTGGTGCCTTTATGTAGGGTTCAGACCCAACAACACAGTCTTTATTTAACCATAGAAAATGAAAATATTCATGTGCTGTCTGAAAATAAATATAGTATTTGGAAGAATAACAAGCCCCATGTCTATTTTATTATTATTATTATTATTATTATTATTATTATTATTTTGAGACAGGGTCTGACTCTATCACCCAGACTGGAGTGCAGTGGCGTGCTCTCAGCTCACTGCATCCTCCATCTCCTGGGCTCAAGCCATCCTCTTACCTCAGCTTCAAGTAGCTGGGACTACAGGTGCGTGCCACCATGCTTGGCTAATTTTTGTATTTCTGTTGGTAGAGATGGGGTTTCACCATGTAGCCCAGGCTGGTCACAAACTCCTGGGGTTCAAGCAATCCACCAACTTCAGACTCCCAAATACTGAGATTACAGGCGTGAGCCACTGCGCCTGTCCTAATTATTTCTAATGATTAGTATTTGCATACTTAGTGAAGGATGCAATTAAGATAATGTTCTAAAAAAATACAAACTCCTAAATACAATTAAGTATTATCTTGTCACCTTTCATTCTTTATTACTGATGGTTGCTAAAATTAATGCTGGTTTTCCTTATTTTGCTCAAAGAAGTGTTCTTTTACCTACCTATACCCTAGCTTTTGGCTTGTTCACAGGTTTCCTAGCAACTGGGCTAATGATTGCAGTAAAAAATAATTTTTTTTTTGGTATTCCAGTATACGATGCTATTTTTAAGCATCAAAATACTGTATTTTAAAAAATGTAATACTGTTATTTTGGTATTCTAAGAAGTCTGAAAGCTGAATCATTTATATCTTGAGACATTCCAAGAGTGTTTTATGCTGCATTAAAAATTCTAATTGAACAAAAGATCCCTTATTTAGAAAACATCTTTTCCATTTCCATTACCCCAAAGAGAAATAAAAAATATATATATTTGATGAAACAAAACTTGTATTGCAAAGATTATCCTAATAAGAATTTCCTATAAATGGTATATGAACATGGCGGTTTTGAAACTGATACAGATTACCCTACAACAGCAATAGATAAGTGATTCTGTAACTATAAATGGTGACATGCAAAATTTGAAGCTTAACTGGAAACAATAACCTTAAAACAAAAACTCCAGGTTCCTGTCAAGAACAATATTGGAGTCTCTATAAAGAAATAAGTTCTTCCAAAGGGTCTCAAAGTTATTTGAAAATGGGGATTCTGGAGGAAAATATTTGGGTTGGTAAATAACTCTCTCCTCTTCATTCCTCTGACTAATATGGGGGCACAAACATTTTTTAACAGCTGGAAAAATTTGAGCAACAAAATGCTTGGAACTCATCTGTGACAATATTGATACGTACTTTTATTTTTAATGATTGCAGTTAAAGAATCAATATTTTATTTGTAAAATTTATTTAAAATTCCCTGTATTTTATGTATGTATGTATTTATGTATTTATTTATTTATTTTTGAGATGGATTCTCATTCTGTCAACTCAGGCTGGAGTGCAATGGCACGATCTTGGCTCACTGCAACCTCTGCCTCCTGGGTTCAAGTGATTCTCCTGCTTCAGTCTCCTGAGTAGCTGGGATTACAGGGGTGTGCCACCATGACTGGCTAATTTTTGTATTTTTAGTAGAGATGGGCTTTTACCATGTTGGCCAGGCTGGTCTTGAACTCCTAACCTCAAATGATCTGCCTGCCTTGGCCTTCCATAGTGCTGGGATTACAGATGTGGGTCACCATGCCGCACCATCCCTATATTTTAATTCCATGTTGAGTTGGTTGTTTTTGTAATGCTTTATTAGTTTATCAGCTACTAATTTGTATTAAACATATAAAATGTACTCTATATTTTGTATGTTCATTGTAGTGCTTAATATTTTGTAATGTTTATAAATCTGTCTTCAAAATACATTGTGATTAGTTTCAGTGATTTAAAACAATTTCATCAATGCTGTGCACTTTTCGATTAGATACTAAAAGAGCAGTATTAGATACTAAAATGCTGATAATTGTTACTTTGGGAGGCTGAGGCGGATGGATCATGAGGTCAGGAGTTCAAGACCAGCCTGGCCAAGATGGTGAAACCCCATCTCTACTAAAAATACAAAAATTAGCCGGATGTGGTGGCAGGCACCTGTAATCCCAGCTACTTGGGAGGATGAGGCAGAGAATTGCTTGAACCTGGGAGGCAGAGGTTGCAGTGAGCCGAGATTGCACCACTGCACTCCAGCCTGGGCGACAGAGCGAGACTCCATCTCAAAAATAAAAACAATAAACAAAACAAACAAAAACCCCCCAAAACTTGTCATTTTTCTCTGGCATTATACTCCAGCCACTAGCTATCCACAGTTATCCAGCCACTAGCGGTGTTCTACTATCCTCAGTGTTAAATTCCTAATAGAAGATTCTTATCTGTGCTCCATTAATCCCAAGAAGGCTTTTGGTGGGCAAAGTGCTCAGATCATGGTCTTAAGAGGTGGCCTGGTGGATGAGAAAGAGAATGCATTCAGATGCTGGAATGCAAACCTGAATTTATATCCCAGTTAAATAATTCACTTCTCTGAACCTCAGTTTTCATGTTTGTAAGAGTAGAATGCTGTTGTCTACCCCTGGGGACGACTGTGATTATTAAATCAGAATGTATGTCAATGTGACTACTTTCTTGACCAATGGTGGGTCCCATCTTTCCCTTCCTCTGTGAAAAGGCATTTTCTCTGCTAGAAGATAAAAGCCATCGCTGGAGTGGGGGGGGGGGGGGGTGTAGAATGTCTGATGAAACAGGGCTCCTTTGTGGGGAAGCAAGGGTCTTTGACGCCTGAGAATGGATCTCATGGCAGCAAGGTCAGGAGAGGTAAAACCAGCAGAGGAAGACCCAAGTGAGGAGCCCGGAGTCAGAAAGCAGGCTGCTCAGATTCACATTTCACTGGAATGCTTTTCTCCTTTGATGCATCTCAACTGGAAGGGTAAATTGAAACAGTGGGAACTGCGATGTGGAAGCATCTTCATTTATTTTCTGAGGCACTGTTTGGTTACCCAGAAGGAACCGATGGGGCCTGGGAGTGGATGTTTGTTTTGAAGAATATTACCCAAAGAGTGGGGAAGGAGTAGGGGCAGGCTGGCTTTTCTCCTGTTCCTTTGGAGTTGAGTTTGACCTTGCAAGTGACCTCAGGAAACCTCCAGTGAATGATTTCCTAGTGGCACCATAACACTTTGTGTCACCTCTTTCCTTGTTAAATAATTCAGAGGTCAGTAAGCTTCGCAGCCGTGAAGGCTGGTAAGCAGAGGTCATCATTTGTAGTGATTCCATGTTCACCAGATTCTTGCATACCTCGATGTGCTTTTCTGATTGCACGATATAAATCTAGTTGGTTTGAAAATTTTGGCTGATAAACTCAGTCTCTTTTGGATGCCACCCAGGCTGCGATGCGCCTTCTCTGCAATGTGCCATGCATTGCTTCATGAAATCAGTTTTTAAAATACTTGGGACATTGTTTATTTAACTCCAGCTTTGTGCTGGGCTGGTTACACAGGCCCATATACAGGATGGAGACCTGCATTGTGAAGCTTTCACCCCCTTACTAGTCACGTCCATATGCTCCACTCCATTGTGAAAAGGGTCTTGTTCCCCCTCATCCCCCTCATCTTCCTCTCCTAACTACAAGCACCAGCCTGGGCTCATGGTAGGTCTGTTGAAGCTATTTTTATTCAGGACTCTGAGAGGTCAATTATGTCCAAATCTTTATAGCTGATTGCTATGGAAACTGTCTATTTGTTCAAATTAGGACTCAATTCAATATATCAAGTTCCTCCAAGGAGCTGCTCCACAGAAAGACAGTAACTGTCTCTGTCCACTGCCGGTGGTCCCACTGGTCAGGTGAATTGGGTCCACCATCTTGAATGGGCCAGTCTGTCTCCTGAGACTTGTACTGAACATCCCTCACTCTCCAGCAAAGTACACTTTCCTTGTGACTGGGATCCCAGAAGCTGGAGTTGGGAAGGGATCTAGAAGGTTGGTTAGTTAGGTCAGGGGTTCATGATCTGTTTTAGGTCACAAGTTTCTTGGAGAACTTGATGAAAATCCTCTTCCCAGGAAGATGCTCATGCAGATGTACTCATCTTTCATTCAGCAAGTACTACCTGAGCCTCTGCAAAGCATCAGACTTTGTTCTAGAGGCTGGGATACAGCAGAGAACACTGATGTAGTTCCCTGACCTTGTACCTCAGCCTTCTGGGTTTGAGAGGGGGAAGGGTAGACAAAAAATAGTAATTAAGAGCAAACATATTGCATCTAAGAGTATGATAGATGCTACAGAGAAACATACAGTAGGGGAGAAAGGGAGACACATTGGTGGACTGGCAGAGATTGGTACCTCTTCCTGCTAGCTCCATGGACTTACCGGGAGCCTTATGGATGAGTAGAGGAAGCCAGGCTACCCTCTGCTGGCCAGGACCATGGATTGAAACCTGTCCAGAGGGTGGGCAAAGGAGGGGGTGATTCATATGTCACAGTAACCACAGTATGCTCTGCCACTGAAGACCTCCTGGGTAATAGGGCAGGGGCCTGCCCTGGGTGGGAGGAGGCAAGGTAGGGAGGATGGAGCTCACCACAGAATCTGTGCCGTGGGGTCTTCCCTGGCTCTCTCCATTTCTCCTGCACCCTGCAATAACCTTCTTCTAGCTCTAGTTCTTGTCTTTTCCTCTTAATGTTCAGCTGTCTTTGTAGTGATGGTGACCACCTCCTTCTAGTGACTACAATCTTTCCCTACCACTGGACCTTGCCCTGTTCTGTCTCTCTTGACACTGGTCCAGCTGCCCCAAGTGGCTTATGGGTGTGGGGGCTGTCACCTATTTAGCAGGCTGGATAGCATGGCAATTGAGTGCCCATGATTTGGAGAGAACAACTTGGGTCTGAATCCCAGCTCTTCCATCTGGTTGCCTTTGGGCAAGTCACCTGTCCTCTCTTTCAGTTTCCCTGTCTATGAAAGGGAAGATAACAGGAAGATGAAATGAGACCACACATATAAAAGGTTTGGCCTAGCATGGGGTAAGCACTCAGGAGACGGCGGGTCTTGTTGTAGTACTGGTAGTACATGTAACTCATGGAGTTGGTTTTCTGAATGAATGTGGTAAGAGACTGGTGATTAGAAACAGGTGCAGAGCCATTCATTGATTGAACACTTGTTGAGTGCCCTTGCATGCCAGGCACTGTTCCAGGCTCCAGGGACATAGTTGGGGACACAACAGACAAAAGTCTTTTCTCATGTGTCTGGCATTCTAGTTTGTGAGATGACAGATAAGTAAATAGGGATGTGGAGATGAAGATGGAGATGTATGGATATAAATGAATACATTTATTTATTTTTATTTTTATTTTTATTTATTTATTTATTTTTGAGATGGAGTCTCACTCTGTCACCCAGGCTGGGGTGCAGGGGTGCAATTCTGCTCACTGCAAACTTTGCCTCCCGGGTTCAAGTGATTCTCCTGCCTCAGCCTCTGAGTAGCTGGGATTACAGGTGCCCACTACCACGCCCAGCTCATTTTTGTATTTTTAGTAAAGATGGGGTTTTACCATGTTGGCCAGGCTGGTCCCAAATTCCTGACCTCAAGTGATCTGCCCGCTTTGGCCTCCCAAAGTGCTGGGATTGCAGGTGTGAGCTACTGCGCCTGGCCTAAATGAATAAATTTATATCCAGACTTGGATGTATGGCTTTCAGCTGCAAGTAAGAGAGAACTCAATCAACAGTAGCTTAAACTGTAAAGTCAGTTATTATTTTCTTAAGAAGAATAAATAGCCTCAGGGTTTGTACTCAGGGATGCATTGACGACCCTGAATACATTTGTCCTTCAGCTCTAGTTTCCTCAGTGGGTTGGATTTCATTTAGGCTTGTTGCCTCATGAGCACAGAATGGCTGCTGCAGCTCCAGACATCTCTTCTGCCCATGATCATGACCCATGAAGGAAGGCACAAAGGGAAACAAAAGGCCTTCCTCCCCCTGTGACTCTCCCTTTTATCAGGGAGCCCAGAAGCCCTTCACAAACTTTGCTTTGCAGCTCATTGGCTAAAAAGCAGGTCATGTGCCTGGCGATGACCATTTGTTGGCAAAATGGGAAAGGATTACTGTGGCTGGCTTAGATTGTTGTTGCTTCACCCCTGGTGCTGGGCACATTGCTACCTGAACATAATTGAGGTTCAGTTACCAAAGAGGTAGCAGAAATGGCTGTCAGGTAGGCAACCAATGCTGTCTGCTTTCTGGTGGGCCTGAGCCTGTCTTTGGAAGAGAGAAGTTAGTGGTAGCAGCTGGAGGGGCTTTTTGGGTAGACTTGGGGTTTGAGGCTGCCACCTTGGGCCTCTAATGTCATAGTTCAATAGCGAGTTGAGGAGGGGCTTTCTCCCCTTATACTATGTGGGACACAGGAGTGGCATCTGGCATGCCAACAGAGTGCCATGGGACAAGCAGCAGCAGGTGTGCTTGAGAAGAAAGCAGAAAATGTCGAGCATCACTGAGGGCCGCCCTCACTGGCCTGTGGGCATCTGAGTCAGGTGCTGAATGCAGGAGAAATACCTACAAATACTCCTATCCCCAGAGGCTTCTGGGACGCAACCCCCTGCCCCGCTCCGCCCCGGATATCCACAGGCACAGCAGAGGCAAAGTGTACAAAATGGAACCCAGGGCCTAGCTCTCTTCCTCTACCCAGCATGCTCCCCGCCTCATCTCCCCATCTCAGTGAACGAGAATATCACCATTCATCCAGCAGCCAGAATAAAACCTGGGTGTCCTACTCAATTTCCACCTCTCCCTCTTCCCTCATGGGATCCCTTATCAAGTCCTATGGCTCCTTTCTCTTCTCTAGATCAGCTCCATCTACTTTTTTCCACCTCGGATGCCAGCACCCTCCTCCAAGCCTCCTGGATGACTGGGATGGTCTTTTAACCGTGCCTCACCACCTGTCACCCACCCCCACCTTCCCCAACCTGGTCTGGTTTTCCCTATGCAGCCAGTGACCTTTATCAATGACAGCATTGAGCATCTCTTTTCTCTGCATTAAAAAATCCCTCCTGGCTTCCCTTTGCCTTTAGGATAGGATCCTGTTCTTGGCCCAAGATGCCTCCTACCGCTCACCATGCGGCCTCAGCCTTCCCTCCCACCGCATTTCCCCCATCTTTCCCCCTACTCTTCCCAAAAGGGCCCAGGCAGGCTCTCTCTTGCCTCAGGGCTTTGACTGTGATTTTCTTTCAGCTCTGAACTCTCTCTCCTCCCTGCCGCCTTCTCCCGCTGCCTAGTGCTTTTCATTTTGTGCATTCTAGTTAAAACAGCACATCCTCAGGAGGGATTTATTTTGCTCGCCAGACTAGACTGAGACCCTCTCCTCAGGCTTTCCTCACACCTTGTCTTTCTCCATCATCACCACGTACCCCAAAGACTTCTTGACATGCTTGTCTTTTCTGTTAGAGCCTAGAAGCTGGACCATAGGCTTCATGACGCAGGGGCTGGCCTTTTTTGTTGCTCTCTGACCTCAGGGTCTAGCCCAATGTCTGGTGCACAGCAGAGGCTCATTATTGTATATCATCTAATAATCATTATTACAGAGAGAAAGAATGAATGAAGATTTTCAAAGCACAATGGAAATGCTGAGGGAGTAGCTATGCATTTGGGGAGGTGGAGGTAAGTTTCATGCAGGGAGCTGATGTCAGTTGGATACTAAAGGATAAGTAGGAATTTTCCAGATGGAGAAAGAGGGTGGGTATTTCAGGGAGAGCGAACAGCAGGTGGAAATGCACAAAGGTGTGGAAGAGAACAATATGCTTGTAGAATAAGTTGTGTAGCAAGTCTGGGAGAAATAAGTTAGGAGCAGGGACAGGGAGTAGTGTCAAATAAATCCAAAGGGATTGGCAGAGTTCAGCGTAAAAGGATCTCATAAGCTGCGCTTGACTATGACCTTCGCCCTGAGAGGCATGGGAAGCCACTGGATGTTTGTGAGCAGATGGATGAGATGGTGACATTTGTGTTGTGGAAAGAGGACTCTGAGGCTGGGCGTGGTGCCTCATGCCCGTAATCCCAGTACTTTGGGTGGCCGAGGCAGGCAGAAAACTTGAGGTCAGCAGTTCGAGACCAGCCTGGCCAACATGGTGAAACCCTGTCTCTACTAAAAATACAAAAATTAGCCAGGCATGGTGGCGCATGTCTGTATTTCTGCTACTTGGGAGGCTGAGGCAGGAGAATTGCTTGAACTTGGGAGGTGGAGGCTGCAGTGAGCCGACATTGTGCCACTGCACTCCAGCCTGGGTGACAGAGAGAGACTCAGTCTCAAAAAAAAAAAAAAAAAAAAAAAAAAAGGACTCTGGGGGTGATGGACTGGAGGGGGGTGGAGTCAGCAGAGGAGATGGGGCTAGAAGGATGTTAATGCTCATTGTGATGTGACTGGAAGTGAATTTTCATCCTTCCTCCCAATTCCTGGGGCAGGAAGCTGGATGGCGGCACCCACCAATGCATTAGCCCTTTCTCCATCACGAAGGATAACCCGAGACAGGGCATCCAGTGCCAGTGTAGATTGGTGAGAGGGCTTCCCCATCACCCTAGCTGTCATCCACATGACCAGATGGGCTCATTTGAGTGGAAATCTTCCTCTGCTCCCACCAGATACAGTGGGTCATCCTGCCTGATGCTCTGCAAGCCTGTTGAGCTGCTCAGGGTAGAGTCAGCTTGGGAGAAGTTTGGGATGGAGCCAGGAAAGGCAATCAATGGAGTTTATGAAGCATTCAAAGCAGGTTGTTGCTCTCTGGCAGATCAACTGCTAGTTTAAGTACCTGTGAAATCCACAGTAAACAGCTGCCTGCCCACTGGTGTCGGGACAGCTGGCTTTTGTGCAGAGCCAGATTTGAAGGTGCAGAAAGACATAGATACACTGTTTCTTTAGGATCTGTTATATGCCAGGCACCGTCTTACTTAATCCTCATGCAATCCTTCCAGGGAAGTATTATTATTCCAATTTTCAAAAGAAGAAAGCAAGGCACAGAGAGGTTAAGGACTTTGTCCAGGGTCACACAGCAACTTCCCAGTGCAGCAGGCAAAGCCTATACTGCTTCTTCTGGACTAGCTGCAAACTTTTCTAATTTTGTCCCAGATATGTTTTCACTGCTCAGTTTACGTCCCTCTGCAAGTATAATAGCCAATGTTTATTCAACACCTCATGGTGCCAGGCACTGTTCATTATGTTATTCTAAATCTTTGCAACAAACCATTTGAGGTGAGGGCATTTATCCCATTTCTGCAGATGCAGAGTTGAGGCTCCAAGAGCTGGAGGGACTTGTTCAAGCTCACACAGCTGGTGAGGGTAAAAGCAGGTTTGCAACCAGGCCATCTGAGCTCAGTGTGAGAGCACCCAACTTGCTTCCTCTTTCTCCATTTGGACAGCACTTCTTTACATCGAAATCTTTCCCCAGCCCTCTCTTCCACATCACTCCTAAGCAGACTCTCCACCCTGGCATTTCTGCTCAGACCTGTCAGTCAATGAGCAAAGAAAGAAAGCGAGTGTGCTGTGTGTGTGTTGAAACGAGTCCGGGTCGTCCAAGCAGACGTCTCCAGACAGCAGTATGCATCGCCATTGACAGAGTCAATTACTGTGGCCCCAGGAAAGGGCTGTTTAGCATCTTGAAAGAATTAACCAACCGGTGCATAATTATTGCAAATGAACCACCTCTTAATTATATTTGTGGTTCCATTATGCACCCCAGCGGGCTCCAGCTCCTGCAATCCATGGCCCTAGATTTGGTACATCCCCTTTGCCACAGCCCACTTCTTGTTGAAGACAGAGCTGTGCATGTGGGAATAACAGCTCTCCTCCAACAATCAGCTTAAAGGTCATGTCTTTTCTACCAGAAATATGGAAAAAGAGCAAAGTTGTTTTAACAGGCTCCAGCCTCTCCGTGCTGCCAAGGAGAGCTGTCTTCTGCCAGATTCAGTTCAGTTCAATAACAACAGCTGCCTTTCCTGGGGGTATCTCCTGTGTTCTAAGCACTTTCTGTAATTCTCACCGGCACAGAAGGAGTTGGTATCTTCCATTTTACAGATGGGGCGACTGAGGCTTGAAGGAGATAGGAGATTGCACAAGGTCATCTTTGAGGTAAATTGCGGAATCGGTATTAGACCCAGGGTCTACCTGAAATCTGAGCCTGTGCGTTGCGCTGGTAGATCATGCTCTCCTTTCCCCCTCAAGTCAATCCAGCTCTAGGGAGGACCTGCTCTACACTTGCACTGTTCTTGAGGACAGCAAAGGAGCGTACTGCTCAGCCCTTGCCTTCAGCATCTCCATCTCTTGGCTGTGGTGTCCTCGCCTCTTCAGGTCTAGTGAGAGTCTGTCTCCAACCCCGTTTTACACCAGCGGAAGATTGGCTTTTTCTGCAGTTTACCCCAGAGATGACCTTGTGCAAGTCTCTCATCTTTAAGCTTCAGGGCCCCATCTGTAAGCTGAGGGATACTGACTCCTTCTGTGCAGGTGAGAATTGCAGTTCAAGCTTCCAGCTTGAGAATTCAGCTCAAGTTTCTGAGAAGGCCCTGGGGGTTTTCGTCTCTGTTGTTCTGGGCTGGCCTTTGACTTTTCTAGCTGACTCTCTCTGTGCCACACAATGTTGACTCAGACCTTTTCCTCTGTTCCCCACAGAATAACCCCAACTCACACCAGGCATTGGCACATGGAGTGGGCTTTACTGAAAATTTAGGAGAAGATAAAGAGTTTATGTGGCTGAGATTCCAACAATGTTCAATCGAATATTAAGCATTCTACTGTTATATGTAAACTTTCTATTCGAGGACACACAGAAAGTAAGTCATAAATGCACGACTTGATGAATATTCACAAAGTGAACACATCCATGTAACCAGTGTCCAGAGTAAGAAATAGAACATTCCAGCACCCACAAGCCCCCCAAAACTAAAAAGCCCTTTTCAAGTTGGGTGATGTGGCTCATGCCTGTAATCCCAGCACTTTGGGAGGCTGAGGCGGGTGGATCACGAGGTCATGAGATAGAGACCATCTTGGCAAACATGGTGAAACCTTGTCTCTACTAAAAATATAAAAATTATCCAGGTGTGGTGGCAGGTACCTGTAATCCCAGCTACTTGGGAGGCTGAGACAGGAGAATCACTTGAACCTCGGAGGTGGAGCTTGCAGTGAGCCGAGATTGCACCACTGCACTCCAGCCTGGCAACAGAATGAGACTCCGTCTCAAAAAAAACAAAAACCAAAACCAAAACCAAAAAAAAAACTTTCAAATTCTTCAATTCTTCCTTTCTCCATGTACTTTGTATATAGAATGCAGCAAATATTGCGCGAACATTTACCGTGTGCTAAGTGCTTTTCGTGCATGATCTCATTTAATCATCCTGTCAACTCTAAGAGGAAGGTATTCTTATTGTTCCCATTTTACAGATGAAGAAACTGAGACTTGGATTAATCAGCTTGCCCAAACTTTTCCTGCTGGTGATATGGTTTGGCCATGTCCCCACCCAGTTACGGGAACTGTAGTTCCCATAATCTCCATGTGTCATGAGAGGGACCCAGTGGGAGGTAATTGAATCACGGGGGCAATTACCTCCACGATTTTGTGAAATTGAGTGAGTTCTCATGAGATCTGATGGTTTTATAAGAGGCTTTTCCCCCTTTTGCTCGGCACTTCTTGCTGCCGCCATGTGGAGAAGGATACATTTGCTTCCCTTCTGCCACGATTGTAAGTTTCCTGAGGCCTCCCTGCCATGCTAAATTGTAAGTCAATTAAACCTCTTTCCTTTATAAATTACCTACTCTTGTGTATGTCTTTATTAGCAGCGTGAGAACGGACTAATATGGCTGGTAAGTAGTAATGGCAGGATTTGGACCCGTGACCCCAGCATTCCTATTCTTAACCTCTAGTCTGGGATGGTGTCAGGCACTTGATTCCTCTGCATATGGTCTCTGCCCTCATCTAGATGCTAGCTCTGCTCTCCAAAGGCAGAGTCTCATAGGTGGCTGTTTGGTATCTGATATGGTGCAGACCATCCAGGAAGTACCTAATAAATGCTGAATGGATGGATGATTAAACAAAAAGCATTGTTTGAGGGTGAAGTTGTTTACTTAGATCATAGCTTGGAGAGAAAAAAGCTCTGTGGGATGCAGTTATTTTCAAGAAACCAACCATTGCTCATTTCTCCTGTGTGGCAGTGCCTTTGCAGAGCACAAGCAATACTTTGGTCTTTGTTTCATCAACATTTCCTTGCCTTTTAATCTGTGGTAAGAGGACATGAAAGGAAATAAACATAGTTACGAGGTGGGGAAAGCCTTTTCCTTGGTTCTGACCAAGGGAGGCATAGAAGATGAATTGAGTTCTGTGCCATCCTCTCAAAGTTCATGCTGTTTTTGCTCCAAAGTTCTTTCCCTGCATGATTTATTGTGCTATCTGGAAAATCAATTTTTTCTTCTTGGGACCACAGAAGAGTCGGTTTCAAAACACATTTGCACCCTTAAAACTAACATATTCAGTCTTACTGCCTCTGGTATCTGTAAGCAGACCCAGTCTATGCTATTTTTAGGATCATTTCCAGAAAAATAATTTGTTTCATTGTGGAGTCTGTCAAGCTAAATGGAGTTATTTTCTTTGTGGAGCTGGATGAGTAAATCCAGTCCTAAAAAAATGAGGATTTAAAACATTTCCTGCAGAGAGCTCATAGCTGGGTTTATCTTATAGATTAAAATAAAAAGGAGCTACCAGAAGGTCTGTGTGTCCAATACACTTTGTTACCATCTATCAAGTCTATTTTCTTAAGTTGTCAGAGCTGTTTGCATTCCTGATGATAGCTTTATCAAGAATCAGCTCCTTTTCTAGCATCAAAAGTTAAGAATTTAGGCCAGGCGCAGTGGCTCACGCCTGTAATCCTAGCACTTTGGGAGACCGAGACGGGCAGATCACTTAAGGTCAGGAGTTCGGGACCAGCCTGGCCAACATGGTGAAACCCCGTCTCTACTAAAAATACAAAAATTAGCTGGGCATGGCGGCGGGCACCAGTAATCCCAGCTACTGAGGGGGCTAAGGTAGGAGAATCGCTTGAGCCCAGGAGGCAGAGGTTGTAGTGAGCCAACATTGTGCCACTGCACTCCAGCCTGGGTGACAGAGTGAGACTCCATCTCAAAAACAAAAATAAAAATAAAAATAAAAAAGTTAAGAACTTAGACTTTGCAGCTGAATGGACCAGGATTCAAGTATGTGCAAGATGTTCTACCTCAGTCTCTTGATCTGAAAAAATGGGAAGAATAAAATGACCTACGTCATCAGGTTGTAAAGGGGTAAAGCACGGTAAGGTTTTACCCTTATCGTGTACGGAGTGGGACGCACATGTTCAGGCATTGGTGGCACAGGGTCTAGGGCCCATTATATTTTCAGGGGCCCACAAAAAGGCTTTGTTGTAGCCTTTTTGTTGTAGCCAGATACATATTTCTGTTTTCATTTCTTTGGGCGCAGTGGCTCATACCTATAACCCCAGCATTCTGGGAGGCTGAGGCGGGTGGATCACCTGAGGTCAGGAGTTCGAGACTAGCCTGGCCAACATAATAAACCCCATCTCTACTAAAAAAAAAAAAAAAAAAAATCAGCTGGGCATGGTGGCAGGTACCTGTAGTCCTGATTATTCATGGGGCTGAGACAGCAGAATCGCTTGAACCTAGGAGGAGGAGGTTGCAGTGAGCCAAGACCTCACCATTGCACTCCATCCTGGGTGACAGAGTGAGACTCTGTCTCAAAAGAAAAAATTCTTTTAAGATCAGAAGAAAAAATGAATATAGTAATAATGAATGTATAAGAATGAATCCAGCCTAGATTATATTTGTCTTTATACAACATAGTCATAAAATATTATTAATTATATTATATATAATTATACATTATATAATTAAATATAATTAAAATAATTTTATATTACAATTTTATATTATAATTTTATATAGAGGGAGGAGCCCATGAAGGCAAATGTACCTAGGGCTCATGAAAGTCGTAATACAGCCCCGGAGTGTATCAAGTGGAAGGATATATTTTTTAATCACACAAAGTAAGTTCAGAAGTAGGCAGGCAGTTTGAGACAGGTCTGGCCACTCCTTGGTCTCTAAGGTCCTATTTTTTCACACTACCTCCCTCAAGTTTGCCTCATGGACCAAAATGGCTGCTAGAGCTTTAGCCATCATGTCTGCATTCCAGGCATCAGAAAAGGAAAAGGGGCAACGGGCAAAAGGAGCCCACTTCCCAGCTGGGGCACCTCTCTTTAAGGAACATGCTGCCTCACAACACTGAACTTGGTCACAAAGCTGCAGCTTAGCTGTAAGGGGGGCCGGGACATGTAATGTTTTAGCTGGGAGCATTGCCTTTCCAGATACAAGGTGGGTTTGTACCAAAGAAGGTAAGAACAAGGCCAGATTACACAACCCAGAAAGGAGATACTGGCTCTCTCTGGCAAGCCCCTTGACCAACAGGAAGAGGGAGACGGAGTGAGCTGGCAGACTAAGTCCTCCAGCCAGGCCCCTCATCTGTGGTGTGAGGCTCTATCAGTTCTAAAAGGGGGAAGGACAAACAGGCACAGTTGGGGCTCCCCTCAAGTGAGAGGGCCGGGAAGGGGAGAGTGGAGGGATCGGACAGAGGCATGATCTCTGTGCCCATCCTCTGGGTTCCTCACTCCATCAGGCTGCCGCCTGAGTATACCCTGCTCGGGGAAGCCACCCCTGACCCCACAATGTCAACATCAAGCCTCCTTTCCCGCTCCCCGACTCCTTACCTTGTGTTATTTTTTTTCTTTATCACACATTTGACTGCCTGTGATTCTGTGGGTTCATGTATTGTCCGCCTGGCCTGCTAGGCTGTAAGCAGTCTGGGAGGCAGGGATGTACCTGTCCTATTCATTACGGCATCCTGTCTCCAGCACCTCTTGCCTGGCCTGTGGTGGGGGCTGACACTTACTCAAAGAGTGGCCCTGATGCAGAAACATCTCCCCCTGGCCCCGGGGAGGCTAGACCAGCATGGGCTCTGGCACCTTCCTCCCACTCTTCAGCTCTCCTGCTTCATTCAACAAAGGGGGCTGAGAGCCTCCTTGTGCCTGGTGCTCTTCTGGGCATTGGGAATTCAGTGATAAACACAGACAAAAATCCCTGCTCTCATGGAGTTTATCTCCAGTGGAGGAGGGAGACAAGTAAAGAGGCTAGCTGGTGATATGAGGTGTAAAGAAAAGTGAAGCAGGGAAAGGTTGAGTTCTGGGGTTGGGTGTCTTCATTTTATATAGAATGGCCAAAGGAAGGCTTTACTGAGAGGCAGTAACAGTGGAGCAAAAGCCTGCAGGGGCTGGGGGAGCCAGCCCTCTGGACATCTGGAGGAAAAATGTCCTCAGCACAGGAAACAGCAGGGGCAGAGAGCCTGAGGCGGGAGCATGCCTAGGGTGTCTGAAGAACAGCGACAGGGGCCAGTGTGGCTGGCAGAGAGTGGGAAATAATATGGTCACACAGGGTCACCCCCAGGGCTGCAGCTTTTATTCTGAAGGATGTGGGGATCCCTCGGAGGGTCAGGGGCAGAGGAGCGGGGAGCGACTTGACTTTTGTTATGAAGGATTCCTTCTGCTGTGTGTTGAGGACTGGTTGTGGGGGTGGGAGTAGAAGCAGGGACTCCAGCGAGGAAGCTACTGCCTCTCCCAGGGGAGAGGTGACCATGGTTTAGATCAGGGTGGAGGCAGAGGAGGAGGTGAGGAGCTGTACTTCCACAGGATGGACTCTTCTCCTCTCACCCTGAAGGCATTCCCGGTGGCCCTACATATCCCCCTCCCTCAGCAGTCAAGCTTTCTTGGAGGTAGGCTCTATTTCATTAGTGGTATCACATCTCTGTCACATTTCCCATATTCCACAGTGGATGCAGACGTGGGGGTTTCAGCTAGCAGGCTCCAAGGTGAATCTAACCTGCAGGCAAGGTGTTAAACTCGTGTTGAACTGTATAGGAGCATACTACTTTCTGATTTTGCCACAGACCTCACTATTCTCTATTGTTTTCCAAACACTTCTGGTTTCACTCATTTATATGATCTGTCTGGCTCCTGAAGACATGTGAGGTTTGTACCAGCTGAGATCTCTGCTTCACAGATCTTGTTAATCCTATTTCACAGATGACAGTAACTTAACTGGCTCAGAGCAATGAAATGACTATCCCAAGGTCATGAGGTTCTAAACTGGTGATTGCAGCTTTCTGGTTTTTAATGTTTCTCCACTCCATCCTACCAGCCTTACAGCTGGTGAGAGTTGAGAGAGAATTCTCTCCCTTTATCAGACAGATGTCATACCCTACTTGTAAATAGATGAAACAGAGTAATGGTGAAGAGACCGTCTAACTTGAGTTCGCATTTCCTTCCATTCCTAGGTAAAGAACAGAAAGCATTCACCAGTGTATTCCTCATTTCCACTACAACAGCCGGGCAACCTGCTGATTTTACTGTGTACAATGAAGCTTTTGTAAAGCATGTGTGCTTATGCTTCTTCAAATGAAGGGTTGCTCTCCAAAAGACGATGTCTGTAGCATGTGTGTGGTCGTTAGCACCTATTATTATACGTTTACGTTCATAGCTTTGTAGCTTCTTATTCCACAGTCCTGCCTACCCTTGGTCCTTAAAAGCAAACTTTGGAGGGTGGTTCTTACTAAAACTTGCCATATTCTGAATTAAATTTTAATGACTTCAAACCCTTGCTGGGGAATGAGAATTCAACAGAGTTAAAATTATATTCTTAAGTGTTCCTGGAGTCGGCCCCAAGTATTAAGGTACTCAGAAGTAAAAAGGCCTTTGCCCTCTGTGGGTTTCCAGGAAAAAAAAAAGAAACTGAGCAGTCATTTACCTTTTTGTACATTTCCCCAATTTTCTCAATCTGTTCCCATAGCAACCCTAATAGAGATTGGGTTGCTAGAAAAGCATTCATTTCTATAGAAACAATTTGTTCTATATGAGAAAAAGTTTACTTGGTAGCATATGAAATCTAATATTAGGATTTTGGTTTTTGTTGGTGGATTTTTTTTTTTTTTTTGTCAGCCAGAAGAATATTTCCCAAGCCACCTACAGACGTATGTTGCATCTTTAAGCTCAAAATTTCATCTCCTAGTGTTTTCTCAAATTGGTTTTGGATGGAGGTTGCAGAGCCTCAGTTCCTTTGGATGTTGACTAAGAATACAAAATTTTAAAAAGTTTAGATTATTTGCATACTCAAATACAAGGGATAGACTAGATGATCTCTTGAGGGGTTTTGTTTCTTTGGCACAGGAATATGCTGTTTTTCTTGACGTCGCTGTGAAAATCCTGAGGGGTTTTGAATAGAACAAGGTAGACAGCTTTGGTTGTAAGCAGCAGAAGCTCAACTCAAAACTGATTAAACAAACACACAAAAGAGGGGAATTTGATAATTATCAGATTTTAGAAGTCTAGAGGTTTCAGGTATGGCTGGATCCAGGGCTTATGGAGAAAGTCGCTTTTCCCTCTCTCAGCTCTGCCTTCCACTCTGCTGGCTTCATTCCCAGGCAGGCTCTTCTTAGGAGGCTCCAGAAAGCTCCAGTCCTACCCCCTGCAGCTTCCAGTGAAAGGAGACGACCTCTTTTCCATTAGTTCCCTGGAAAGTTCTAGGAAAAGTTCTAAGTGGATTGACTTAGGTCACATGCCCACCCCCAAACCAATCACTGGGGACGGGGAAGGGAGGAGATGAGCTGATTGGCCAGACCTGGGTCAGGTGTTTCCCTTTGGAGTCAGAAGTGAGGTCAGCATCTCCCAGTCCCCACAGACTAAGAGACGGAGGAACGTTTCTAAAGTGGAGAATCAGAAGGTGGAGGCAGACAAAAGGGGGATGGATGTGATCCAGGCACCAGTTGGTCACTCCAGTGACTGATTCCAAATGGCCGAAGAGGACCCATTTGACCATATTCTGAAATTAGGGGGCTGGTCCTTAAAAGCTTGCTTCATCCCAGCTGGACAGAGAGAGGGAGCTGACCAGTTAGGGCTTCCCTTTCCAATCATTTCACTTTTCTAATTAATCTGTTACTAGCTCTACCTCAAGAATATACTTCAAACAAGATATTTTTTCCCCTTCTGAAGGGAGTTGAAAAAAATCTGAATACATTTGCATGCTGCCTAAAACATTCTGAACCCGTGTCTTATCAGTGCCACTGAACAACCCTGTCTTTTCAGGGCTGGTAACTATATAATTATAGCCACCTTCAGCCTCGCCAGCTCCCTCTCGAAAAGGTTATCGTGAACAGGGGATGAAAAATCATTTGGAAACATAGCCTAGGTGCCTAGGTCTGTTTTTCAGTTGTCTTTTCATCCCATAGTTCAGAGAGTCCAAGAAAATAATGTGTTAGCAGCGCATAAGTAACCTCATATACATACGTTTTTCATTTTTTATTTTTTGAGATGGAATCCTGTTGTTGCAGGCTGAAGTGCAGTGGCACCATCTCGGCTCACTGTAACCTCCACCTCCCAGGTTCAAGCTATTCTCCTGCCTCAGCCTCCCGAGTAGCTGGAACTACAGGCATGTGCCACCACGCCCGGCTAATTTTTGTATTTTAGTAGAGATGGGGGTTCAGCATGTTAGCCAGGCTGGTCTTGATCTCTTGACCTTGTGATCTGCCTGCCTCTGCCTCCCAAAGTGCTGGGATTACAGGCATGAGCCACCGTGCCCAGCCCATATGTTTTTTTCTTGAAAAAAATATTTCATGAGATGATTAAGGTGCGAATTATTTCAGGGAAGGTGTTGGTGTGTGGTCAGTAATTTAAATTAACAGGATTTCCAGGGCTTATTAAGAGCCTAAAATAGAATTGCTAAAAATCAGACAGCATCTTACTTTGAGTTTAACTTCTGTTATAGTGAATCTTTTGCCTTAAAAATGCTTTGTTTTCACCACCATTAGCTTGCAAAGATATTTTAAAAGTTTAAAATATCCTAAGGATTTTTTTCCTTGTTAATAAACTGGGTTAATGATTTCCATGGAGATTACTTCCAACGAGGTTCTTGTATTTTAGGCAAGCAGCTATCCTGTTGGGATCAGAAAGGAATCATTTGAAACCTTTAATCTCCTAGAAGACTAAGTGCTTCTGGTGAATGAACCCCTGGGTCTCGGTGGGACGTTTGAGAGGTGCTTTAAGGTACAAAGCGCTGTGCTTCAGAAGACACAATCTTTCAAGTAGGGCTCACAAGTGAGGGACTTTGACCAGCCTGGTTGAGGGAAGTGTGTGCGTGCGCACTGCACGCATTGGGGGTTGGGGATTTTGTGTTCTGTTGTTAGCGGAGGGTGTCCTTTATAACACTGAGAATGAAGGTGATGTTCTGGTTTACAACACCTGTAACTTACATGAACTTCCACGAGCAGAGACGAGTGCTGTCGAGCAGAGCTTCCCGCACAAAATGTATAGTTGCATCCCCTGGCATCTTGTTCAAGCACAGGTTCTGATGCAGGAGGTTAGGGACTGGGCCTGGGATTTGGTGTTTGTGACAAACTCCCAGATAATCCCATCCCCATGCTGCTGGTCCCTGGGCCACACATGGAGTAGAGAGAGTGCAGACCACTTCGTTCCGCCTCCACTGGGAAGAGACTGAAAATCACATTTTGGATCCTGCCAGTCCTTAGCAGCGCTGATCCTGGTGTATCTTGGGACTTTATGTCATCCCTGAAAAAGAGATCCCCTAAGAAGCGTAAAGCCCAAATACCTTTTAAGTCATCGGTTCTAGACTAGCTGATGTCCTCTAACCCTGGCAGAGGATCTGGCTGCCGGTAAATGGTGGCTGTGGGAGAGACAGATCAGGAATGATTTGGGCCAAACTTTTCTTCTAAAGCAGAAATGAAAACGAAGCCTATTGTTTCTTCAGAATGTCTTTGCATCTTTCTCAGCTATGGGGACCATGCAAATGTGTCTCCCAAGGGAGTGGTGGTATTTGGTGATGTCTTTGTTCATTTAGCTGAAGGCAGATTTCCCTGTTTCCCTCATTGGGAGATGATCTTGTACCTGAGTCTTCAGAGAAGCAGCAGCTACATTGAAGCCTTTCATCAGAATTCTCAATGAGGCAGCAGACTAGGAAGGAAGGAAGAAGCAGGCCCTTCTGAGCTTTTTGGAGAACTGCAAAGCAGGCAGCCCGTATCAGGTAGCTACTGACATATAACAAATAACCCCAAAACTTAGTGGTTTCAAACAAATAACCTTTTAAAGAATATTTTTTATTATGGATTCAGGGGGTACCTGTGCAAGTTTGTTACATGGATATATTGTGTAATGGTGAAGTTTGGGCTTCTAGTGGACCCATCACCCAAATAGTGAACATTCTACCCAATAAGTGGTTTTTCAACCTTATTCTCATCTCACCCTTCCCCCTTTTGGAGTCCCCAGTGCCTATTATTTCCATCTTGATGTCCATTCAAACAATTTTTAAACCATTATACTATCTGTATGTATCCCATAACATCATGTTGTAAACCTCAAATATACACAGTAACATTTATTTTTAAAACATAAATCTTTTTTAAAAATGAAAAAGCCCCAATAACCTTTTATTATCATGATTATTTCTCCTGAGTTGATGTGTAGGCTGGGCAGTTGTATTGATCTCAGTTGGTCCTGTTGATGTGTCTGTGGTCAGCTGGTGGTTCCGCTGGGGGCTGGTGGTCTAGCATGGTCTTTGCTGGGACCAGTTGGCTCTCTTCCACCTACCACCACATTTGTCACAGTCTGACACGTTCCCATGGTGGTGGCAGTGGTCCCAGAGAGAGCTATAGTATCCCAATCATGCAGGAGGACAAGTGGTAATATATACAGGCTTTTCAAGCTCTGCTGGCATCAGATGGGCTAACATACCCCAGTGGCCAAAGCAAGTCATATGCCTGAACCCAGAGTCAGGGAGTGTAGGACCAGAAAGCTGCAACAGAGCATGAATGCAGGGAAGCCATTAGTGAAATTCACCAATGAACAAGCCCCTCTTTCAATGCTTGAGACTGAGTTTGTAAATCTCTGAGTATAGACAAGACTTTTCATTCATTCACTTATTCATTCGTTCATTCATGAAACATTTATTATTTTTCTGTTATGCAAAGCACTGGGCTCAGTCAGACTTCAGAGTTTCACTTGCCTTGAGATCTACACCCACTTAACTTCCACCTCCAGATTGTCTCCATGTGGAAACTGCAGAAAGCGTTTGCTGACTCGTCAGCGGGACCCGTGGGACCTGTGGAATCAGTCTGTGGAATGAGGCAGAGGGTCCCCTCCCCAACGCCCATGGGGCAGCTACTGCCTGTTGCCATGGAGATGCTGGATAGCTTTAAACAGGCCCTGCTACCCACTTCTGGGGCTGCTGCCTTTCAAGATGAAAGGGCCTGGCTAGAACTCAGAAGGTCTGCGGTCCTCTTAGGCCCTTGGGTTGATCGCCTCATGGAGGCTGTTTTGATCATCATCAATGCAAATAATTAAAATTAAAAACATTTTTGTGGGTACGTAGTAGGTATATGTATTTATGGGATATATGTGATATTTTGATACAGGCATGAAATCTGTTGTAATCATGACATGGAAAATGGGGTATCCATCCCCTCAAGCACTTATCCTTTGTGTTACAAATAATCAGACTGTTTTAAAATAACAGTATGTACAGTTAAATTGCACATTTAATTTAAAATGCATAATAATTTAATTGTACATTTAATTTAAAATGTACAATAATTAATTGTACATTTAATTTAAAAGTACAACAATTAATTGTATAATTAATTTAAAAGTACAATAATTAATTGTACAATTAATTTAAAAGTATAATTAATTGTACATTTAATTTAAAAGTACAATAATTAATTGTACATTTAATTTAAAAGTACAATAATTAATTGTACATTTTAAAATAACTCAGTTATTTAAGATTAAAACACTTATTTGACTAAAATAAATTAATTTAAATATTTAAATAATTGAGTTATTTTAAAATGTGCAGTTATTGACTATAGTCACCCTGTTGTGCTATCAAATACTAGGTCCTATTCTATTTTTTTGTACCCATTAACCATCCCCACCTCTTCACTTTCCCACTACCTTTCCAAGCCTCTGGTAACCATCCTCTACTCTCTATCTTCTTGAATTCAATTGTTTAGATTTTTAGATCCCACAAATAAGTGAGGATGCAAATAATCTTTCCCTCAGTTTTGTTGGTTTGGTTTAGGTGGATTTAGAAGCATATTGTAAACCCTAAAGAGCCATGAGCATGTCGGGGTTTCTTATCATTACAAGTAGGAAGGAGGAGCCAAAAGCTCCGTCCCAGTGTGGCCATCCATGATGTGCTGGGAAACTGCATGTGGGGAGGGCTGGGGAAAAGCCCAGATTATAGCGATTGCTGGTTTCCTTGGTGTAAATACTCACATCATGGCTGATTTCTACCAAGGCGGCTACCAATGATTAACAACCTACTTGTAGAATTCTCCTACAAACAGCATCATGCTTGACCTCACAGCAGCCATATGAAGGAGGTACACTTTTAACATTCTCACTTGACAGATGGAACAATTGAGATTCAGGGAGGCTGAGTATGTGCCCAGAGTCCCACAGCTACAGGTCCCACAGCTACAGCTACAGGGTATGATGAGGCACGTCAGACCCTCCATTTTCCCGTATCTAATCACTAGAATGCCTGGATATTTAATAACTTGCTTTCTCAAGTACCTGCGCTCAGGTACCTGCCTGCCTGGGTTTGAACAGGCCCCGCCTTTTACTGTCTCTGTGATTTTGTGCAAGTGACTACACTGTGTCTATTGGTAATAAGGGGATCTAATAGTGCCTGCCTCCTAGGGTTGAAATAAAGATTCAGTGAGATTAGGTGCATACAAAGCACCTCACACTAAGTGCTCGACAAGCGCCAGCTGTTGTTACGGGTGCTGCATGTCTAGGGCAAGTGATCGTGCAAGGGTCTGAGGAGACTACGCTCTCACCACAGGGTTCCCTAGTCCTGTCGTCTGAAAGTTGTTGGTTGGCCCCATTTCCAGCCCATTTTTCCACCTAAGCACCTGTGGGTGGAGCTTTTCCAGCCTCCTACAAACCATCCATTTCTCATTCTGCAGAGCTCAGCGAACTCTTCCCTTGTGTCAGGCTCCTACAAACAGCATCACACACATCCTTGCAGGAGCCCTATGAGGGAAGGACATTTTTAACGTCCCCACTTTACAGATGGAACAATTGGGTTTCAGGGAGGCTGAGTAGGTCCCCAGAATCCCATGGCTACAAGTCTGGAGAGGCAGGATTTGAATCCAGAGTCTTTGTGCCGAAACCACCCTCCCTCTCTTTTTCGAAAGAAAAAACAATTATGTAGAGTAACTTCTTGATTTTATCTATTTTCTTTTTAACATAGCCTTATTGAAACGTAATTTACATACATAAAATTCATCTTTCAAAAGTGGGAAATTCTGTGGTTTTTAGTACATTCCCCAAATTGTGCAACCATCACCGCTATCTAACTTTAGAACCTTTCCATCAACCCCAAAAGAAAACCCAGACGCCCCCTCTTCTCAGAGAAATGCAGAGGTTCTGGACACATCCATCTCTCAACTTCTGCAGAAACCACCTTCAGGTCAGCCCACTGCCCCTACAGGTAGGTGGGGAGGGAGGCTCTTAAGCAGAACCATTTTGCTCACATTCACTGAAAATCTCCAGGTCCCTAGAAAGCTTTGCCTGATTATATTGAACTATTTATTGCCCTCCTTCTCAGTGTGAAGGGGGAATATTTAATTATTTCCAGAGACACAGGCTGTTGTCATTTTATCTCCTTGATCTCCACCCCTACCGCCCTTCGTGGTTTTGGGAGAAAGCTGCTGGGTAGAAGGCACTGGTATCTTCCTTGCCTGTGATTAGAAGCCTCTCTCACAGGAGCTTTTGCTTCCTCCCTTTTTCCCCTTTGCCTCCTTTCAGCTGCCCTTTCCCAAAGCCGAATATCATCTGATTTTAGGCGCTGGGGATAAAGGAGCTGTGATTGGGAACCCCTGGTGTGTCAATCAAAAATATAAATGAAAGATTGGTTTTTCAAGACAAACCTGGAGGCAGCTGTTTGGTACTTAAAAATCAGGCTATGTTTAATCACTGAGGGGAAAACATGTATCAATTGCAGTCTGATCACAGTATTGTCTAAACAGCGCCATGAATTTGTAAATGACACGTGCAGGGTATTTTTAGCTCATGTTTTTAGAAGCTGAACGGTTTGCCACCTTCCCACCCTCCCTACCTTGTTATACCTTTCAGGGTGATCATCTCTGATTCTGTTAGTTTCACCTTCCAAGGGGCTGTTAGATATGCAAACCGCATTCTTCTCCTTTACCTTCCAGACTTTTTCTTTGTTCAGTTGGTGGTGAGTGTAAGGGACAAAAGTGATTGAGCAAAATAATTTATCTTTGGTTGTTTTTGAGGTTTGAGCTTCTCTGATGTGTAAGCAGTGGCTGGTGTTTGCATTTCCTGAATGCCTTTTCTCACCCTCTAGTAAATGCCTATTGGCATTTGGGAAGAAAGAATTTAGCAACATTCCAATTGATCCCAGGTTTACAGAAAGAGCCAGTGGCAGTAGACCCGGGATCCTCATCCCCAGTGCTCTTGGGAATTACGTTCTGGGTTGTGCCTTTAGGCTTAAAGGCCACTGTGTGCCCTTGTCCACAGAACAAGACATTTCACTCCTTTGTGGACCACAGGGCCTTTCCCGGGGAAGGAAGTCAATGAATTCTTACTAAAGGAATAAATTTCAGAACCAAAGCCCGCAAGTGCTCAGTGTACCTTTTCTTCTTTCATTATGAATAAATCGGACTTCCCAATTGAGATAGCGCTTGAGTGGCATCATTGGCAATCACTACGATGGCGTGGTCCCTGGCAGGTCCTGGCCGGGTGCTTCCCATGTGCAGCCTCTTATCCCCCTCTGAGGGCAGGGTTTCTCAGCCTTGGCTGTTGATATTCGGGGCACTTGGCAATTCTTTGTTGTGCAGGGCTTTCCTGAATCTTACAGGATGTTGAGCTGAATCCTCGGTCTCTACCCGCCAGCATCCCCCTTTCCATATGACAACCCCAAATTTCTTCAGACATTGCCGAATTGACCCTGGGCAAGGATGAAGGGGGTCACCCCCCAGTTCAGAATCACTGGAGTATTTGGGGAGACAAAAGAAAAGAAAGTAGACTGAAAATGTCAGAGGCATTCAAACTAGAGTGACTCCATCTTGAATAGGGGTGGGGTAAAATGAAGCTGAGACCTACTGGGCTGCCTTCCCAGGAGGTTAAGGCGTTCTTAGTTACAGGATGAGATAGGTCTCAAGATACAGGTCTCAAAGACCTTGCTGATAAAACAGCCTGTGGTAAAAAAAAAAAAAAAAAGCCGGCCAAAACCCACCAAAACCAGGATGGTGACAAAAGTGACTTCTGATCAGCCTCACTGCTCGTTATACACTAATTATAATGTGTCAGCATGCGAGAAGACACTCCCACCAGCACCATGACAGTTTACAAATGCCATGGCAACACCCGGAAGTTACCCTATATGGTCTGAAAAGGGGAGGAACCCTCACTTCCAGCAATTGCCCACCCCTTTCCTGGAAAACTCATGAATAACCCACCCCTCGTTTAGCATATAATTAAGAAATAACTATAAGGATAAGCAGCTGAGCAGCCCATGCGGCTGTTCTGGCTATGGAGGAGCCATTCTTTATTCCTTTACTTTACTTTCCTAATAAACTTGCTTACACTGTACTCTATGGATTTGCCCTGAGTTCTTTCTTGCCCGACGTCCAAGAACCCTCTCTTCGTGTCTGGATCGGGACCCCTTTCCGGAAATAGTAACATCAGGGAGGCTGGGCGCAGTGGCTCATGTTTGTAATCCCAGCACTTTGGGAGGCCCCAGTGGGTGGATCATGAGGTCAGGACAAGCCTGGCCAAGATGGTGAAACCCCATCTCTACTAAAAATACAAAAAACAAAACAAAACAACAACAACAACAAAAACATATGCAGTGGCAGGTGCCTGTAATCCTAGCTACTCGGGAGGCTGAGGCAGAAGAATCGCTTGAACCTGGGAGGTGGAGGTTGCAGTGAGCCGAGATCGCACCACTGCACTCCGGCCTGGGCGACAGAGCAAGACTCCATCTCAAAATAAATAAATAAATAAAACAACCCAGGGAGAGGAAAACGGGAAAGAATCGGCAGGGAGAAAAGAAGTATAGCACAGAGGGAAACAGACATGGGTGGAGTTGGGCTGACCAGACCTGGCCTTGGTCCTGGGCCCTGAGGCTGACTTGGCTAGGGTACCCTGGGCAAGGCTTCACCTTTCCTGTGCCTTGGTTTTCTCATCTGTAAGATGAGCACCTGCCACACAGGGTTTGTTGAAAAGAGCAAAGAAATTGCCCTTTGTGAAAGTGCTATACAAGTGCAAGTTTTTCTGTATATGCTACTGACATGTGTGTAGTGTCAGATCAATTTCTCCTTTTGCCAGTGTCAGATTCACCCTATGACAAGAGACAGTCCAGAGTTTACCATATGCTCTGTGAGGATTAGCAGTTTGTCACTGCATTCTCACTTATGGTCAGAGAATAGTTTGATTAAAAGCCTGTTTGGACAAGGTGCAAAGCAATGGCAATGGCAGGGCCAGCCAGAGGCGACAGAGTTTTGTGGAAGAAAAAATAGGTTTGAATGTTGGGTTCTAGAAGCCTCTGCATCATCTCTCCTCTCTCCCGTCTTTGCAGAATTCAGCTTCAGGACTTTCTCAAGTTGTTTGGAAAACACAGCTGAAAATTATACCTGGCAAGTGTGGCTCTCTGTCCACACACTTAGGGAGACAAGAAATAGAACATTCCTTTATTTTCTTTAAATTGACTTCAAGCCTCCCTCACTTGTTCTTGGTTGGGTACAGAAAGGTTTGGAACCTTACATAACCCCAGATGCCTGGCCAGGCGCTGATGGTCATCTGTCCACATGGGTCACTCTGGAGACATATATTGTCCCAGCCCATATGATGTCCCAGGTTGGCTGCTTCCTTCCTGGACACTCTTGGTTGGACTGAGACCCTGTGGCCATTCCCTTCCGAGGACATGATACTCCCCTACCCACCTGCAGCATGGCCAAGGATCAGGGCCCAGGACCCTGGCTTGATGCTCTGGGGTCACCCTTCCCTCTCCCTTCTTGTATCCCTTGGGGACACTCATGTCTGCTCTCCTGGCATTTCAGGACGCATGACCAATCCCATCCATGAGCTATGTGGCCTTTGAAAATAAAGTTTCAGCTTTCCCAATCCTGCAAACACTCTCTCCTCCCCAGACCAGGCCAGAAAGCACAGAGCTAGCCTGGCTAAAGCAGACGATGGGAAAGTGAACACACAGGGAGAACCCCAGACACTAACATTTCAAAAAACGGTCCTGCCGTTTATTTGTCATTCCCAGCATCCAGGCCCACCTGGCCAAGGTTCCAAAGTGGAGAGAAACATCCAAGACTAGAGCCAGGGGACGTGGACGATGTTGGCATGTAGTAGGTGCTCAGTGCACAGCTGCTCCATGCCCACCACTGGAACTCCACCCGGTGGGTGAGCCACTGAAGGGAGAATTGGGGTTTGCCGTTCTTCCAGCTGCCTTCGTCATGTTCAGAGTCGTCTGTGTTCTCTGCTCTGCTGCTCAGTACAAGTTGGGAAGCTTCTCAGCATGCCAAAGGGGCTCTTTCTTCTTTAATATAGCATTGTTACTCTGACATTTCCCTAACTCTTTCGTCCCCTTCCATCTTCATGGTTGTCAAGGAAACAGTTTCCTGGGCAACCTGTTGACTTATTTGGCTGCCAAGTTTGTATTATCCAGAGTGGGGAGCTGTAGTGAAGGATTTTTTTTTTTTTTTAAATGTCACCAAGGTAACCGCCAGCAGCCGTTTAATTATAGTTTTAGGTAAAGATGAATTCTTTTTTGCAAATGTTCATGTATTTTTGGTTAGGGGTGGGGTGGGGAGAAGAATTGCCAGGAGATTAACATTCTCTAATTATATGCTTTCAGTTGTGGACAATTCAGTTTCATTTGCAATGAAACTTGGTTTCATTCAGGATTAATTTTTTTCTCCTTTAAAAAATCAGAAAAACAGATAGAACAATGAAAACAGAGGGGGAAAAAAAATCAGTTTGGTAGGGAGCCAGCAACGAGTGCGGTGGCCGTGGCTGGGGTGTGGGCATGGCTGAAGTGATGTCACTGGCGACTATTTCCTGAAACATAAATTCCTTTGTGGACCTAAGAGGTAGTGTGTTGTAGTGGTTACACACTGGGACTCTGGAGTCAGGCTGCCTGGGTTCGAATCCTGTCTCTGCAGTTTCTTAGCTGTTTGTCTCAGGCAAGTGACTTAACCTGCCTGTGCTTCAGTTCCCACAGCTGCCAAATGAGGACGAAATGGGGACAAAGAGTTAAACTTCCCCATAGGTGTGCTGTGAGCATTGGGATCTATTCATTGGATCCCTTAGAAGGATCCCCGGCATGGTACCAGCACTCTATAATATCAGCCGTCATCATAGAGCCAGGGCCTCCTACAGAGCACACTTTACCTACGCCTGCCTACATGTTAATCATTTCAGCCTTTCTAGGCACCAGCATGCTCATATGAACGGTTCTGATGTTACTGTGTGATAGAGTCATTAGAACCACACCTAACATTTCCCGGAGACTGACACTGTTCTGAGCGCTGTGTCTTTGCTCATTTCATGTCCATAGCAACCCCAGAGCTGCGTACTATTATTGTCTCCCTCTCACCAGTGGGGAACCTGCAGAGGAAAAGAGTAAGATTTGATGTTTTAAAACGAAAAGATCAATCTTGTCACGCATTTACAAGGAGTAGCCTCCTTGGAGCTGTATGTAACTTTGTTTTATAGTTCCCTCCTCGGCGTCTCAGTAGGTTTTGATCAAACCAAGTATCAAAGTGCAGGGAAGTGTCCATCTGGGGAGAAGCACTTGGGGTTCACTCTTGGGAGGCTTTTTGGGAGACACCAGATGATGGCAGATTCCTTGGATCCTTGATGGTGGCTATGACATTCAAGGAGTCCTCAGGCCCCTGCACTCTCAACTCCCCTGTCCGGGTCTGGGGGAAGCAGGCTGCAGAACCCCAGAGCTGAGGCACAGGTTGCATTGGGGTGGTGAGGAGTGGCCCCATTGGTCATCTTCCAGACAGGTAAGCCAGAAACGATCATGGCCCAGTTCAGAGCAGGCCGTCAATGTCTAGCTGCATGAGCTCGGGGAGGGGTTTCTCTTATGCTCCCAAGTTTCTTTGCTGCCTAGGAAATCAAGGAGTTTCAGTCTGCCATCTTCATGGTTCTCCAGGGTTTAAGCGTACTGTGATTCTGTAGGGGAAATAAGAGTCACAGATCTGGCCGGGAGCGGTGGCTCACGCCTGTAATCCCAGCACTTTGGGAGGCCAAGGCAAGCAGATCACGAGGTCAGGAGATTGAGACCATCCTGGCTAACACGGTGAAACCTCGTCTCTACTAAAACTACAAAAAATTAGCCGGGCAAGGTGGCGGGCGCCTATAGTCCCAGCTACTCGGGAGGCTGAGGCAGGAGAATGGCGTGAACCCGGGAGGCGAAGCTTGCAGTGAGCCGAGATCACGCCACTGCACTCCAGCCTGGGCGACAGAGCAAGACTCCATCTCAAAAAAAAAAAAAAAAAAAAAAAAAAGAGTCACAGATCTGTCTTTTGAACCCAGGTCAGTCTGAGTCTAAAGTCTGCTCTTTTAGCCACTGTGCTAAGGCCCTGCTGTTCTGATGGTTCCTGAAATCACAGACTCTGGAGCCAGAGTCTTTGAGTTAGAACCTGTCATTTTCCAGTGAGTGACCTGAACAAGTAATGTACTTCTCTGTGCCTCACTTTCCTCATTGGCGAAATGGAGACAATAAGAGTACCTATCTCTAGGGGCTGTTGTGGGCAGTGGAGCACTCAGAACGTGGAACTCTCCAATAAATGTTAGGTGTGGTTAGAATGACTCTATTACACAGTGACATCATCATTCATATTACCAAGCTGGTTGCATCGTGGTGACTGAGAGTTAACATGTAGCCAGGCGTGTGCAGTGTGGTATGTACATTTTCTTTTTTCTTTTTCTTTTTTTTTAGAGACAGGTTCTTGCTCTGTCACCCAGGCTGGAGTGTGGTAGCGTGATCACAGCTCACTGCAACCTCGACCTCCTGGGCTCAAGCAATTCTACCACCTCAGCCTCCTGAGTAGCTGGGACCACAGGCATGTGCTATCTCACCCAGCTAATTTTTAAATTTTAGAGTTGGAGTCTTGCTATGTTGCCCAGGCTTATCTTGAACTCCTGGCCTCAAATGAGCCTCCCAACTTGGCCTCCCAAAATGCTGGGATTACAGGTGAAAGCCACAGTGCCTGACCTGGTATGTACCTTTTCTGACTTACTTCTCACCATCCTTATTTTGATGCTTCTAGTATAGTTCCTACATAGGTTTCTGTATCATTAATCTTATCAATCTATATATAACATAAACTGTGTAGGCAGGCTTCTCTCTTCATCTTTATAAATCTCCTGTTGATGCCTCCCTCCCTACTAATCTCCTTCAATTGAGATTCAACTGCACAGGCCAGCCCCTGTCAGATCTGCTGTGCTAATACCACTGGGAATATTTGATTTGTGTGCTTTTTTTTCTTTCCATGGATTAGGTACACTTTCATCATTTTCGAAGGAAGACCTGAATAGCAATGAACCCACTGGTCAGGAGCAGTGGAGTTTTGGCACGGAATACCCTGTACCCTGTACCCCCCACAGTGGAGTGATGTGGGGACCCGAGGCTGATTCTTAGCCAGGCCAGTGGGTTCAGAGAGGGCCAGGAGCCAGCAGTTACACAGTTCCGGCTTTCTGCCCCTCCCTCCACCCCCTGCCTTTTATTTCTTATTCGTTACGGCCTCTCATGAGGAACAACAGTCAGTAACACAAACATTATATTCATCTCTGCTCATTCTCCCCCCTAGGGACCAAACAAGGTTTTTTTTCTGGGCATTGAAAATACATCTCAACCCAGCTTTTAAATAGACTGAATGTTAGACAGAAAAGCACACATTCTGTAGAATGATGGAGGAAGGGTAATTATGTATTAATAAAGACAAAAAAAAAAAGGAAAAAGGAAAAGAAATTGTTCTTTGCATCACCCGATGGCTTGGCAGAAATAAAAATAGCAAAATGCGTAACTGGTTTTCCTGCCAGTGGGATGAATAGGGGCTTATGCTCTTGATTGGAGGTCATGGGCTGTGGGGCTGTGCTCAGCATGGGTGGGGGCTATGAGGACTGAGGATGAGGCTCCATCAAGGGGGCCATTTGTGGGGACTTGGGCTGCAGAAGGGCGGGGAGGAGGGAACCCACGGAGAAGCTACCTTCTTGTGTCTCCCTGGGCCTCCGGAGGTGGGTGGTCTCTATGTCTTTGGGCAAGTCACATGTTCTTTCAGTATAAGATGGGGATAATGATACCTGAATATCAAAATCATACCCCATGTGGTCTAGCATTTTCGAGGCTGCAAACAGCAGTGGTGTAGAGTGGAAATAAGCCTGGGTTGGAATAATAGCTTTGCTGCTTATCAGTTGTGTGTGTCCTCGGGCAAGTTACTTAATCTCTCTGTGCCTCCGTTTCCCCATTTGAAAAATGATGATGGGTCGGGTGCGGCGGCTCACACCTGTAATCCCAGCACTTTGGGAGGCTGAGGCAGGTAGATCACGAGGTCAGGAGATTGAGATCATTCTCGCTAACATGGTGAAACCCCATCTCTACTAAAAATACAAAAAATTAGCCGGGTGTGGTGGAGGGTGCCTGTAGTTCCAGCTACTCAGGAGGCTGAGGCAGGAGAATGGTATGAACCCAGGAGGCGGAGCTTGCAGTGAGCTGAGATCGTGCCACTGCACTCCAGCCTGGGCAACAGAGCGAGACTCCATCTCAAAAAAAAAAAAAAAAAAAAAGAAAAATGAGGATGATGATAACCCACATCGACTTCAGTATTGCGGCAGAATGAGTTAATACATGTAAAGCAATTAGAACAGTGCCACTAAGCATCCTCTCAAGTGTTAGTTATGATGATTATATTAATATCTCCATTCTTATCACCAATATCCATATAGATGAAGTCAGTGAAACTGGCTCAGTTTCATCAAAGAACTGCTAAGTGGAAAAAAACAGGATGTAAACTCAGGCTTTTGGACTCCAAATCTCATTGAATTTTCTTTATGCCCATAACTCCTTCCTTACAAATGAAAAATGAAGGGCCCTTTTCATTTGTAAAAACTCTAACACCAGTGATTGCTTGTTAATGAGATCTAAACACAACATCCTTCAAGGTTAGACAACTTCAGACTGAGTTTTCAGAGCTCACCTTTCTGGTTCTTTGCTTTTTTCTCTGTCTGTAAAATGGACTCTGACAACAACCGTGATGTAACATTGCTCATGGCAGAAACTCAGTTAAAAACAAAGCCTAGGGGACAAGCTGCAGGGAGGTCAGAATTAACCAGGTCCCTGTCCACTGGGCCCTGGAAGGTCAGATGGCTTCCAACTGGAGGGGAGCTCCAGCCCTGTGCATTCCAATAGGAAGCCGGCAGCTGAAGCTTTGTCTCCAGGGCTTCCAGATTCTCTGGGGCTTCCTCCTTTCTGACCCTGGAAACAGAAGCAGACTCAAGACTCTCCATGAAGATACTTTCTCCTGTTGGCTGAATTCACGAGGTGGGTCCGATCCGTGTCTCCCTCCTTGCAACTCAAAAGAAGGCAGCAGCTTTACTTTGATACAATCTCAGGGAAGGCCCTGCATTTTCTTTTTATGAATCTTGGGATTCTTTTTATAAATCTTGGGATTAAGAAAGAGGGCAAGGATGAAGTTGGAAATCGCCCCTTGGGGAAGTCTGAGCTACAGAGAAGGGGAGGAAACCTGGCCGTGTGCTCTGGGATTTACCTCTGTAACCCATGAGCCCAGGGAGCTTAGATATTGACTTTGTGTAGACACTTTCCTTGGGCTGCCCAGGGCGGTTCCCATGACCCTGTATGCTCTGCGCAGTCCAGGAGGCCTCATGCCAGCCCCACCCCAACCTTGTTCTGCATGAGGTTATGTTATTTGGGAGTGTGGGAGGCAACTGGCATTTTGTCCTCTTAATACATGTTAATGAGATGCTGCAGATGAAATGCTACCATTTATTGAAAGTTTATGTGAAGTGCTTTATTCATAAAACAAGCAGTGGAATGTGGCTAGCATGCTGCTCTTTGCTCCCCAGCATCCATCCTTTCCTTTTTGCTAAACCAACCTGATTTTACACTGGGCGGCAGAGTGCCCAGCTCTGGGTGAATTGTGGTTGATTTAAGGCTTAAACTTTAAGCCCATCCTAACAATCCTGTTTTTCATTTTCTTAGCTTCCTGTGTAGCTGTGGCTAGCTGCAAGGCCCATTTTAGACCAACAAAACCCACGGGGATGTCTGCTCTGGTTGCTCATGAGAAAGCTCCATTTTTTTTCCTAGATAACAGGAGCAGATATGGCTGGCGTAGCTCCTTTGTGCCTCTTTGTGCCTTCCCTGAAAATGTGATGACTGGGGCAAAGCAGCAGTTTTGTAGCCATGAAAGAAAGACTCCAGGCTGGGCGTGGTGGCTCATGCGTGTAATCCCAGCACTTTGGGAGGCTGAGGCGGGCGGATCACCAGGTCAGGAGTTTGAGACCAGCCTGGCCAACATGGTGAAACCCCGTCTCTACTAAAAATACAACAAAAAATTAGCTGGGTGTGGTGGCGGGTGTCTGTAATCCCAGCTACTTGGGAGGCTGAGGCAGGGGAATTGCTTGAACCTGGGAGGTGGAGGTTGCAGTGAGCAGAGATTGTGCCACTGCACTCCAGCCTGGGCAACAGTGCGAGACTCCATCTCAAAAAAAAAAAAAAGAAAAGAAAAGAAAAGAAAAAGAAAGGCTCCTGTTACTCAGAGTGTGGTCTGCGGGCCAGATTGTTAGAAATGTGAACCCCACTCCAGACCTACTACACTCAAATCTGTACCTGGGTCTCCAGGTGATCTGTGTGCACACTTGGGAGGCCCTGCCTACAGGGCCAGAGACCTGTGTCCTGATCTTGTGGAGCTGCCAAAGAAGGCTTGCCAATAAGAACAGACCTCTGGGACTTCTGTCATTGGTTTTCTGTTACTTGCAACCAAGCGCATTCTTCACTGATACAAGCAAAACAGCCTTAAGGGAACCACCTCCCTCATTCTCCCAAAAGCCCTATCCAGAAAGGACTATCATTATCCCCATTTCACAGATAAAGAAGCAATCTAAGAGAGAATGAGCTATTTCCCAGCATAAGACAGCTGGGGAACTTGGTGACCCCAGGTCCGCCCGGCCCCGAGACCTGGGCACTGCAGTGGTCTTGTGCCAACTTTTCAGCTTAGCTCTACGTGAGGCTCCTCCTCCAGCCACGCTGCCAAGATCACCACCACTCAGGCTGTCTTGCCCATCTTCCCACGTGCCCTGGGCCGTGAACTCTCCTCAGCAGAACCCTGTTGTCTGGCTTTGCAGTGCCAGTCTCTCTTTTTCTTCACTGTTTCCCAAAAGATTTCCCCTTGATGCTGGATTAGTTCGAGTTCAGAGAAGAGTCCAACCGCCCTCTGATTCTCTCTCACTCAAGGCATGCACCTTTCTCATTCACTAGCTTCAGGATTTCAAGTTAGAGACACCCTTTTAAACAGTGTGCAGAGGAATTACCTGGGGAGAGTGAGGACACATTGAAAATGCAGATTCCAGGGCCTCGATGGCCAGAGGGTCTGATTTAGCTGGTCTGAGGAGTGGGGCTCAGGAACCAGTCTCTCAGGGACAGCTCCCCAGGTGATTCCAAGGAGCATTCGGCCGAGGCTGGGAGAGTTTGGCAGAGTGATGAGGGCAGCACAGGAACTGCCATTCCTCCTCCTCTCTCTTTTTTTTTTTTTTTTTTTTTTTGAGACAGTCTCACTGTATCACCCAGGCTGGAGTGCAGTAGTGAGATCTCGGCTCACTGCAACCTCCACCTCCTGGGTTCAAGTGATCCTTGTGCCTCAGCCTCTCAAGTAGCTGGGATTATAGGCAGTCACCACCACGTTCAACTAATGTTTTTGTATTTTTAGTAGAGACAGGGTCTCGCCATGTTGGCCAGGCTGGCCTCGAACTCTTGGCCTCAAGTGGTCTGCCTTCCTCAGCCTCCCAGAGTGCTGGGATTACAGGCATAAGCCACCATGCCTGGCCCTCTCTCACTTTTTTTTTTTTTTTTTACTGCCACCTGATAAATGTTTGATTTGAGTAGGTGCAGTCTGGTTGGTGTTGGCGACATAACAATCTCTGGAGGCTCTTGAGGAAAAGACAACGAATCAGGGCCGTGCGGTGCCCCATTCAGGTTGCTGGAGTTGCGAGGTGTGTTCAGCTCTGGGCACACATTTGGAGACAGACAGCTGGGGTTCATTCGGACTGGATGCAGTATGGCAGGCCTAGTCTGATGTGTGGTGTCGGGTGATTGAAAGTGAGGTCAGGTGCTCTTGAAATGAGGTGGCAAGAGAGATGGGATCTGTAGTTGGCAGAATGGCCCACAAAGATGCCCACACCCTAATCTCTGGAACCTGCCAAACCATATGTCGCATAGAAAAGGGGACTTTGTGGATGTTAAGTTATGGACCCTAAAATAGGGAGGTTCTCCTGGATTATCTGAGTGGGCCCAGTCTAATTACCAGAGCCCCTAAAAGCAGAGAAATTTCTCTAGCCAGAGGCAGAGAGATGGGACAGAAGGTGAAGTCAGTGGGATTGGAAGTGGAGAGTGTCCCATGGAAAACGTGAGAAGGAATGCAGGCAGCTGTTTGGAGCAAAGAGCGGCCTTGAATGACAGCCAGCAAGGAATGGGAACCTCAGTCCAACAACCACAGAAAACAAAATTGAACCTCGAATGAGCTTGGAAGTGGAATTTCCCCTAGAGCCTCCAGGAAGGAACACAGCCCTGCTGATACCTTGACTTTGGCTTTGTGGGACCCTAAGCAGTGGACCCAGTCAAGCCTGCCTGGACTTGTGACCTACAGTAACAGTAAGACAATACATATGTGTTGTTTTGAGCTGCTGAGTTTGTGGCATTTTTGTTACGGCAGGCGTAAAAAACTAATACAGGGCCCTATTTCAGAATCTGGGAGAGGACGTACGCTGTGCCATCTTCTCATTGTGCCCTGCCCTCCTCTGACAAGCCCATCTCTCCTTTCCAGGTGGGTTCTTGCAGCCTGACATCGTGATACAGAGTGAATTCCCACCTGCACCTTACACGCTGCCCTCGGTGTATAAAACCATTTCCTCTGGTTTTTCCATCCTTCCCCGCTTGCCTGCTCCAGTTAACATTTTGGTACATTTCTTTTCAGGGTTTTTTCCATGCATTTTATTCCCAGTTGAGATGTACAAAGTGTACCAACTTGTATCCTGCTTTGCTCCCTTACATTAAATATTTTCATATCACTAGCATCTTTCCGTAAGCCTCACTGTTAATGGCTGCGTAGTAGTTCATCAGATGGAGATGCTGTCATTTACTTGTTCATTCTCCAATTCTCAGACTTCAATTTATTTCCTTCCCTTGCATCCCCAATTATGAATAACTTAATTATTTTACCTAAAGATCCCCCTAGCATTCTACATTAAATCCTTATCACAGTTTCCCAGAAGAATTACTAGACCAAAATGCACACACCTTTTTGCGGCTCTTGATAGAAATGCTAAATTACCCTTCAGTTTCTGGGCACCATCTAAGCAGCTTACTTTTGCTGCCTAATTTCTTCTCTTTGTCTCCTCCATGGAGTCCTCCTCTGAGCCCCGAAGGGCTGGGGTGATCTATTAGTTGATAGAACTATAGGACATCCGGTAGAACGCATTGGGTGTTCCATTAGTCTCGGCAATTTATGTTGTTTCTTTATCATCCTCATTGACTCATCACGACGTCTATGACCCACACACAGAAACGGAAGTTTGGGAAGGCATGTGTACCCTCTTAGAGATTCATTCTGCCCTTTAGCCCTTGTTATAGACATGAATCTCAGCTGGCAAACTTCAGGTGTGCCCCAATTCCTGCATTTTGTTGTTGTCATTGATTTTTTAAAAAAATACATTTTAAACCCACTCATCCTTCTCTGAGCTGCTCTCCCGCAGGGCTACTGGAAGATTCAGCCTTGGTCATCACAGGCGTTTCCTCACCTGGTGTTGCACAAAGTCTTGGGAGGGGCATCTCAGACTGCAACAAGGCATGGGGTGGTTGGGGGGGGCTCCTCCAGTTATCAAGCATCCTCTGAGTGATCACTCTTTTTGTTTGGAAGCTTTGCTGCCTCTGACAAATGGAATTCTTTGTCAGCGACTTCTCTGGGTCTTGTTATCCACTTGGTTGGTGGGGGCCTGTGGCTGGGCGGTGGTGGGGGTGGGTGGAGGGTACCACTTTGCAGGGGCACTGAAGCCCCAGAATATCTTCTGTCTCTAGTTTTGAAGATTCTTTTATCTCTCTCCTTGCCTTTGAAACTCATCACCGTTTTCCTGCTGCTGGAAGACATGTCACATTCCCGTGCTATTTCACCTGACTTATTAAAGGCAGAAAGCAACTTTGATTTGAGTCTGCTTCTCTGCCTATCCTGCAATAGTTCCCAGGGCCGGGAAGCAGAAATGGGTCTCCATGCCTTCTAGGAAAAAGACCCTGGAAAATGTAGGAAGGAAAAACACCTCACATATTAATTTTTCAAGAAAAAAGATTGTCCCTCTCTGTAAAGGCTCTGAGAAATCCTGCAAAAAGCAACTTGCCTAACTTCCTTCAAGCCAGTTTTTCTCAAGCTTAGTTTTTCATGAGGCCTTGTCTCTTGCATTACAGCTCATACTTTTCTGCAGAGTTGTACCAAACACACTGGAAAATATGGGTCTGGCTCAATGACTTGAGTGGTTGACAAATGAGGAGACTGATACCAGAAAGATTAAATGGCTTTTAAAGCCTCTCATGCCATGTTCATTACCGGTAATCTGACCCATGTATGAGGCAGGACTTAAATGTCTATCATCAGAGAGAGACGGTCCTAAAAAGGGTGAAATAAATCACACTTCTTTTCAGGCAAGATGTATTTTTCTTCTGCCAAAGGGGCTCACTATTTGGAGCAGTCCCATTTAAATTCTTTTCATAAAGCAATGAATCAAACTCCCCCCTCCAGGTGATCCTTTGTGTCTCCGGGTTTCGTATTTCAGCTTTCCCATCAACCCTGGCTGCGAAATGTCACAGAGGACTTGAGGTCATCTCACAATTAGGAACCTGACGTTCCCAAGCCTTAGACCCCAGTTTCTCTCTCAGAAAACCCAGCAGTGGCCTGGCCTCACACAGAACACGTCAGTCTGCATGGCTTGGAAACTGCTTTCAAGATGTGAGTTGTTGATTATGTTCAAGAAGACAGAATGTGACATTAAAAAAATCCTGTCTGAGAGGCTCCCTGAGGAGTGAACAAAAGTAGAATTTGAGGCTGTTCCAAGTCAAACAATGTGCTAGGTGTTTTTTTTTTTTTAATTATATTTACTCTTTAAATAAGTAGTGCATGTCCATGGAACCAAATTCATACAAAAATTGAGACATATCAAGGCTTTCTTCTGTGTTGATGTCCAGCTATCTGGTTACCCTCTGCTATGGATGGAATATTTGTGTTCCTTTCAAATTCATGTTGAAATCCTGACCCCCAAGGTGATGATATTGGGAGGTGGGGCCTTTGGGAGGTGATTAGGTCATGAGAGTGATCTCGTGAATGGGATTAGTGCCCTTATAAATGAGGCCCGAGAGAGCTCCCTTTCCCCTTCTACCATGTGAGGATGCAGCAAAAAGATGGCCATCCATGAACCAGGAAATGGGCCCTCACTGGCATATTAGTCCATTTTCATGCTGCTGATAAAGACATACCCGGGACTGGGTAATTTCTAAAGAAAAAGAGGTTTAATGGACTCACAGTTCCATGTGGCTGGGGAGGCCTCACGATCATGGCAGAAGGTGAAAGGCACATCTTACATGGCAGCAGACAAGAGAGAATGAGCCAAGTGCAAGGGGTTTCCCGTATAAAACCATCAGCTCTCGTGAGACTTATTCTCTACCATGAGAACAGTATGGGGGAACCTCCCCCATGATTTAATTATCTCCCACTGGGTCCCTCCTATAACATATGGAAATTGTGGGAGCTACAATTCAAGATGAGATTTGGGTGGGGACACAGTGAAACCATATCAACCAGACCCCAAATCTATCTGGCACCTTGACCTTGGACATTCCAGTCTCCAGAGCTGTGAGGAATAAATTTCTGTTGTTTACAAGCCACCCAGTCAATGGTAGTTTGTTATAGTGGTCAGAACAGACTAAAATGTCCTCCAAGGAGGTGACAACTGTTACAGTCTTCTTGTGCCCTTCTCCTGAATGCAAATACAGTGAACATAAAAGTCAGCTTCCTATAGATGCTGTTCTGCTCCTTGACTTTTTTGCTTGAAGGTTGTTCTACATCGGTTTGTATAGGGCTGACTTACTCTTTTTAACTGCTGAAGAAATTTCACTGGAGAAATGTGCCGTGATTTATTTAATTGACCCTCTATGAATAGACTTTTCCATTGTTCTTAATCTTTTTACACCAGGTCAGCAGTTCTCAACTGGAGCTGATTTTGTACCCTGCCTGCCCCGGGAGATATTTGGCAATGCCTGGGGAGATTTCTGATGGTTATACCTGGGAGATGGGGTGCTGCTCACTAGTGGGTGGAGGCCAGGGATGCTGCTAAACATCCTATGGTGCAGGGGACGGCCCCATGACAGAGGATTTTCCCACCCCAGATGTCAGCAGGGCTGAGGCTGAGAAGCCTGTGCTAGGTGATACCTTCAGGCTGCAGGCTGCAGGTGAGAAATCTGGAAGGAGTGAACTGTCAAGTCCAAAGGCAGGGACAGGAGGAAATGCGCGTGCCATGGCAACACTGCACTTTGCAGGAAGGAGTAGGGAAAGTGCTCAAGCTCATGCTCCTCAGAGTCTAGAGGAGACAGGTCTGGAAGGGGCCGCCACCCAGAGAGGGGAGGGGCTCCCCTTATTCCTTTTGTGCCCATTTATGCCCCTAGATTCTGCCTGGGAACACCAGAATAGTGGGTAAGAGATGCAATTATTCTCAACAAACCAAACACAGTCATTAAACAGAATCTCAAAGCTCTTAATTACTAGCATATTAGCATATTGCGAATGAGGAAACAGCGTTTAGTATATAACAGCAGAAGCTTTGGGAAGAAATGCCTATTTTTACCACTAATTAAGAGAATATTATAGAAGAGTTAGAGAATTAATTGTACTTCAGTATATCTTTATAAGGAGGATAATTGGGTAAAGATTGTTTCTTCATTCCCACATCACAATATTTGCAGGCAGATGGTATTGTTCGTGCTGAGAAACTGTTGTGGTATCAACACAAACCATTTTCTCCTTCAAAAATATTTAATACGTTAATCGGCCTCCTCTTTGCAGAATATTATTATGATTATTTACATCTGTGTTGCACTTCACGGTTTTCAAACACATCCATGATCCTATGGAATTCTCGGGGTGGCCAGGATACTATTATTCCCTTTTCACAGGGGATAAAACAGCTAGGAGAGACTTAAGTGACTTGTAAGAGGCCAGCAGCTTAACACGGTTGCAATCAGGACCTGAACCCAGCCCCCAGCACTAAAACGTCTGCTTCTGGACCATGGATGATGCTTCATTTTCTCTGTAACCTGCATGATCTGGTACCTCACTGTGGGTGTGTGCAAAGTGTTTACCTGCTTGGTGTGTGTGTGTGTGTGTGTGTGTGTGTGTGTGTATGGGGGGGGGTTCCATACTGAAGTGAGAATAGCAGGACCTATGTGGTCCAGGAGTCCTGGGTTCAAATCCCAGCTCTGTCACTTACCATTGTGTGACTTTGGGCAAGTGAAATAATCTCTTTCAACTTCCGTTTCCTCATCTATAGAAGAAGGGTTGTGATTCTTATTTCCTGGGGTTGCTGTTAGGATGAAAAGAAATGATGTCCTCAGGGGCTCAGTACAGTGCCTGCCTGGTACGACGTGGCTTATGGTTGTTATTGTTACCCCTGCCTGGATCTGCTCACTCATCAGACACTTCTGATTGTATCCAGGGGTTTCACATGTGCACACATATCAGCCCCAGCCACGTGTGGCTTCCGTGGCCACAGTTTCTGATGCCTCCCCTGAGACAAGCCTCTAAGTCCTGCTGCTCTGCCTGTGCTGGGGAGCAGGTCCCTTTGGTCACCCAGCCACCAGCGCTTTCTAAGCTCATGGTAAGTGATCTGCACAGCAGCTAAGGAGGGGATGGTTCCTGACTTTTGCCATATGCTTTTGTGGAGGGCTACTGCAGTGGGCTGCTGGGACCCCGATGCAGCACAGTGCTTGGGGATTAGGCTCTATACACTATACCCACAGCCTGCTCCTCCTCAGGGTGAGCACACGTGGTCAAGGCCACCTGGCTAAGGTGGGGCTCAGGGTTTAGATACCAATGTATACTGAGAATCATGCCTTCCCTTGGGATCCCAGGCTCACACAGTGGCAGCATTAAGTCATCTCTCCTTGAGATAAACTCTCCCGGAGCCTCTACTGGGTGATGGTGGTTCTGATCTGACCAGCATCCCTTCCTCCTTATTTTGGTAACTGAGCCTTAGTTTGACTTTGATGAGTTACCAGTTCTCTGCTCTCAGACCCTGTGGTCCAAGAAGGGCTGACTCCAGACCCTTGGTGCTAGGAGGGGATGTGTGACCCACGCCTGACATAGGAGAATGCATACTCCTCTGGTCACAGAGAGTGGTTTAGGGATGCACACGTGACCCAAGTTGGGCCACTCACAGCCAATCCCAGGACTTTTGCAGGCATTATGAAACGAGAGAGGATCTTTCTGCTGTGGGTGCTCAGCTGGTAGGATGTAGGCCTGGGACTACAGATGCCATTTTGCTAGGACATGGGGGATGCCCTCTAAGAATGAAACCAATGCAGAGGAAGACAGAGACCAGAGATGGTCAGAGATAAATTCCTGATTGCAGCATGAGTACCTGGATCCATGATGCATCCATGCCTGAAGACAGTTTGAGTTTCCATCATTTGCAACCAAATGAGCCCCAATGCTGCCCTTCACATTGAAGCTCTTCTCAACTTCTTCTCCTCCTGCCCACCAGAAGTGCTGGGATTTGCCTGAATTCTGTTAATGGGCTGACTGCAGGTTCTTTTATAGGCAGCCCTTGAGAAAACAGATAACTTCAAGAAAAGGATGAAGAGAAAGGAGAAGAAAAAGCATCTCCCAATGCATGCTTTCCATGCTAGATCTCCACCCCGGCTAAGATGCTGCCTTGTACTTTATCAGGCTCCTTTCCCCGTTTACTTTCCACTGGACAGTTTCAAGAGGAAATGACAGAGATTACTTTTTCATGATGGCTGCCTTTTGTAACTCAGCCGATGTTTAATTAAAATTTTTATTATCTCCTCAAGTTAACACAGAAATTCATCTACTATGGCAGCACAAGGCCCCATCTTTGAAACTGCCCTTTTATGAATTGAGAATTCCACCATTAGCCAAAGCCCAGCATCTTTCCCAAGCATCTCAGTGTATAGCGCAGGTGAGGGTTTGACAGCCCCTCACTCCAGCTTAGATGCGACCTCCATTATGCCGCTTCTCTTGAAACCCCGCCCACCTATCCCCACGCCTGTTGCCTTTTCCGTTCCCTGCTCCTTTTGCATCTGCAGCATCTTATGCTATGACTTGTTTACCCGCCTCTCTCTCTAAGCTCCGAGGACAGCACCTCTATTTTCTTTATTCTAGAGTAGATGGGTATTTTGGCCTGGTTTGTAATTAATGACTATATTCCCACAGCTTCAAACAGTGCCCGGCACATAGTACGTGCTCAATAAATGTTTACTAAATGCCTCTCTGCATCCCACACATGTGGCAGTCCTTAGCACAGCAGAAGGACTTGGGACCTGCAAGAATGAAGCGAGGGGTTAGATATACCCTTTTACTCGATGTGATGATTACACATTGCATGCCTGTATCAAAATATCTCCTGTACCCCATAAATATACCTTCTACATATGCGTAACAATTAACATTTAAGATGATAAAGTAGGGACGTTGGGTTCCCAGCTCCCCCAATATCATTGCTGTCCAGGACTCAATCATGGCAGGTTCTTCTGTGTCCTTTTATCCAATCAGACACCAATTGCCTTTCTTCACATTCATTCATTTTCCAGATCCCCTGCACACTTATTGGTGCCTATGCTGTGTTAGGTGTAGATAGGTGAGCGTGTACAGATTCTGCTTGAAACTCACCTGCTTCAGCATGTGCCACGAGGAAAGTCTCATCACTCCCATTTCACAGATGTAGGATCCAAGACTCTGAGAGGTAAGAGTCAGAGGTCACCTGATGTAAGAGCGAAGTTTAGATGAACACCATTTTGCTTTTTCCTCAGTTGTCATATACATGCATCTTATCTACCAGCTACTGTAGGAAAAGCAGGATAGATATCCTACATTCTGAGAGAAAGACTTGGCATGAGGCACCCAGGGGGCTCTCAGTCAAGGGGCAGCTAAAACCTCATTGTCTGTGTTGCTCTGCCTTTTTCCCTGCGAGAGGTATCCTGTCGTCTTACCTTTATGAGGGACATGAATCCCTCTACTTCCTCCTGGCTTTCATTCTGAACCTCTGCACCCCTAGCAAACACCATTAGTTCTTCCTGACTTCAGAATGGACTGAGTAACTGACGCCAGAGACAGGGATGTTCCCAACACTGCCTAGAATGAAGTCACTTTTAACAGAGTGAATGCAAACACAATGTATGCATATTGCACATACAGAACTACCTGACAGTGCTAAATAATTCAGAGAGGACGCCGGCAGCTCAGTGCCTTTTCACAGTAAATAATTCAAGCGCTCTTGGCATCCCTCCCACCGAAACAGCAATATATCTGCCTGTGTCGGAGAGAAGCAGGGGTCTTACATGAATGAATGTGAGGGCCATTACAACCAGAACCTTCTCCCCCATGGATGTTTACAGAGTGCAGCGGGCAACATCATTTGCAATCGTTCTTTGATTTAGGTGGCCAGCTGATCAGACTTTCAGCGTGCTGGCTTTTGTTACATATATGTATTTTTTGAGACGGGAGTCTCGCTCTGTCGCCCAGGCTGGTATGCAGTGGCACAATCTTGGCTCACTGCAACCTCTGCCTCCTGGGTTCAGGCGATTTTCGTGCCTCAGCCTCCCAAGTAGCTGAGACTACAGGTGTGTACCACCATCTCTGGTTAATTTTTGTATTTTTAGTAGAGATGGGGTTTCACCACGTTGGCCAGGCTTGTCTTGAACTCCTGACCTCAAGTGATCCGCCCACCTCGGCCTCCCAAAGTCCTGGGATGACAGGCGTGAGCCACCATGCCCAGCCGGTTACATATTTTTTAAAGTGAGAGAAGAAAACAGTTTCCCCAGACATCCGCTGTGATTAAAGACCAGCAAGTGTGCAGTTATGTACATATATGTTTGTTAGCAATTTAGGTCATCTTTGGCCTACTGTTCAAACCTTACTGAGCGGCTTGAGAGCAGAGGGCATCTTGAGTGGCATAGCAGCCTCGCATGTGTTCTATCTTGCTAGTTATGCAACTCTGGGCAAGTGATGAAACTTTCTTGTTCCTCAGTTTCCTCATCTGTCAAGTGGGGCCAATAATAGTTCCTATATCATAGGATTGTCATGAGGACCCCACGGAAGTTCACCTGTAAAGGGTTTAGCACAAAGTGGGGCACAAAGTGGAAACTGCCCTCTAAATAGAGACCCACTGCTAACAGTAAATCAAAGTCATCATTTTACTAATGAGGCCACTGAGGCTCAGAGAAGGACATAAACCCAAGGTCACACAGCCATGACTAGCAGGAAGAGGGCAAAGGTCAGGTGCTCAGTTTCCCATTCAAGTGAATTTATGGCAGAAGGGAGTAACAGCATACCCCAGGGACTGGAGTGTAGCCAAAAGATCCTTTGTAGCTGAAAAATGCTTTGGGCTATTAAGCTTTATCAGACAGAGTTTGAATTTCTCGATGTTTTAGTGTAACATAACGGCAATTACTTTTACTCAACACGTGTTTCTTTAGCTCCCACTCAGTGCCTGGCACTGGAAAGGCAGCAGTGAACAAGACAAGGTTTCCACTCTCATGGAGACAACCAACAAGCAAACCAATGAACAGGTCATTTCATGTCATGGTAAGCACAAAGGAAACTCTAACACAGGGTAAGGGGTTAGACAGGGATTGGCAGCTCCTTCTATGGTGGGTGGGGGTGTCAAGGAAAGCATCTGTGAGGAGCTGGGCATGTGGCGAGCTGGCACATGGGCTGAACCATCAGCTTGTGCAAGGGCCCTGGGGTCGGGCAAGTTTAATGCCTTATCTTTCCTTCTCAAAGCATGGAGTACTTTTCAGGGTTGTATTAGTTTCCCTGAAATCTGCTGCTGCTATCGCAGATGGTCACAAATAGGGTGGCTTGAAACGACAGGAATTTCTTCTCTTGTAGCCCTGGAGGCCAGGGTCTGAAATTAAGGCATCAGCAGGGCCATGGTCCCCCTGGAAGCTCCAGGGGAGTGTCCGTGTTCTGCCTCTTCCACCTCTGGTGGCTGCTATCACTCCAACCTTACCCCGTCTCTGTCAGTCTCCCTCTGCCTACCTGCCTGCCTCTTCCTTCCTTCCTTCCTTCCTTCCTTCCTTCCTTCCTTCCTTCCTTCCTTCCTTCCTTCCTTCCTTCGTTCCTCCATCCCTCCCTCCCTCCCTCTCTCCCTTTCTCTCTCCTCTTTTCTTTTTTGGATACAGGGTCCTTCCTCCCTTCCTCTCTCCATTTCTCTCTCCTCTTTTGTTTTCTTTTTTGGATACAGGATCTCACTCTGTCACCCAGGCTGGAGTGCAATGATGCAATCATAACTCACTACAGCCTCGAAGCCCTGGGCTCAAGTGTTCCTACTACTTCAGCCTCCTGAGTAGCTGGGACTACAGGCATGCCACCACCATGCCCAGTTACCTTTTTATTTTTTGTAGAGATGGGAGTCTTGCCTAGTCTGGTCTTGAACTCCTGGGCTCAAGTGATCCTCCTGCCTCAGCTACCAAAAAGGTTGGGATTACAGGCATGATCCACCATGCTTGGCTAATTTTATTTTATTTTTGTGAGATGGAGCTTCACTCTTGTTGCCCACGCTGGAGTGCAATGGTGTGATCTCGGCTCACTGCAACCTCTGCCTCTTGGGTTCAAGCGATTCTCCTACCTCAGCCTCCCAAGTAGCTGGGATTACAGGCACTCACTACAATACCCAGCTAATTTTTGTATTTTTAGTAGAGCCGGGGTTTCACCATGTTGGTCAGGCTGGTCTCGAACTCCTGACCTCAGGTGATCCACCCGCCTCGGTCTCCCAAAGTGCTGGAATTACAGGCGTGAGCCATCGTGCCCAACCCCTGGCTAATTTTTTATTTTTTGTAGAGATGGGAGTCTCACCCAGGCTGGTCTTGAATACCTGGCCTCAAGCAATCCTACCGTCTTGACCTTCCAAAGTGCTGGGATTACAGGGATGAGTTACTGCACCCAGCCTGCCTGCCTCACTCTAATAAGGACACTTGTCATTGGGTATAGGACCCACCCAGATAATGCAGGATAAACACCTCCACTCAAAATCCTTAAATCAATCACTTATTTTACCATATAAAGTAATATCCACTCTTTACTACACAAGGTAATTTTGACAGGTCCCAGGGATTAGGACGTAGACATATCTTTTCGGGGCTACCAGTCAGCCCACTATTATGGCTGAGGAATATGTAGCAGGTTCTGGACGCTAAAAGCACCAATAAAAGACAAAACTTGGCCTCCGTTTTGAGTTGAACTTGCAAGCACAGTATCCAGTTATGTTAGATATTGCTGACAATTTTGGCTCTGAATAAATGTGTAGAATGAGATCTAAATATGCCGCTGGGGATCCTGCAACGCAAGCTGAAATACGGATGCTTAACTCTGAAGTCCCCCCAGCCTGCACTTTCTCTGGTCCTGTTTTGATTTATTGAGGACTCTGGCGGACACTGTGCTAAACATGAACGTTCCCTGGGGAGCTTGTTAAGTGCATGCGCTCGGGTGCCCTCCTGGGAATTCTAACTGGACATATCTCGGAGAGGCCCAGAAATCTGCATTTTAAACAAGCATGCCAGGTGATTCCGGTTCAGATGCAGGTGGTCTGAGAATGACAGGTGGAGAAATGCTGATGTTAGGGGGTGGGTGATGCATGTTTAATTACTATACAGTGGTAGTGGAAAAAAAATTCTGGCCTCATACTCCATTTGAGGCAGACATAATTGAAATAACTACATATACCTTTGCAAGAAGGCTCAGGTTGGCCAGGTGTGGTGGGTCACACCTGTAATCCCAGCACTTTGGGAGGCTGAAGTGGGAGGATCACTTGAGCCCAGGAGTTAGAGACCACTCAGGGCACATGGCAAAACCCTGTCTCTACAAAAAATACAAAAATTAGGCTGGGCACGGTGGCTCATGCCTGTAATCTCAGAACTTTGGGAGACTGAGGTGGGCAGATCACTTGAGGTCAGCAGTTCGAGACCAGCCTGACCAACGTGGTGAAACCCCATCTCTACTAAAAGTACAAAACTTAGCTGGGCATGGTTGTGGGCACCTGTAATCCCAGCTACTGTAGTCCCAGCTACTTGGGAGGCTGAGGCAGGAGAATCACTTGAACCCAGGAGGCAGAGGTTGCAGTGAGAGGAGATCATGCCACTATACTCCAGCCTGGGCAACAGAGTAAGACTCTGTCTCAAAAACAAAGTAAAACAAAACAAAAAACCAAAAATTAGCCAAGCATGGTGACATGTGCCTGTAGCCCCAGCTACTTGGGAGGCTGAGGTAGGAGGATCACTTAAGCCTGGGAGGTCAAGGTTGCAGTGAGCCATGATTGTGCCACTGCACTCCAGCCTGGGCGACAGAGTGAGACCCTGGCTAATTTTTTAATTTTTTGTAGAGATGGGAGTCTCACCCAGGTTGGTCTTAAATTCCTGGCCTCAAGCAATCCTCCCGCCTTGACCTTCCGAAGTGCTGGGATTACAGGGATGAGTTACTGCACCCAGCCTGCCTGCCTCACTCTAATAAGGACACCTGTCATTGGATATAGGACCCACCCAGATAAATGCAGGATAAGAACCTCCACTCAAAATCCTTAAATTAATCACTTATTTTACCATATAAGGTAATATCCACTCTTTACAAGGTAATTTTGACAGGTCCCAGGGATTAGGACAGGGATGAGGATTTGTCTCATAAACAAACAAACAAACAACAAACAAATAAAGCTCTGGTTGCCTGGAATGATCTTGTACAATATGAAGCCCTCAACTGGCGGGATGAATCCTATGTAGGCTTCATAAGGTTGGAGAGCGCTTTCGGGAAGCGACCCGGTGCAGGCGCCTTGGGTTAGGAGTCTGAACCACTCAGGCTCTCATCTCCACTCTCAGCTTACTGGACCTGGAGTCTTGGGCAGGCCGCTCTGCTCTTTGAGCCTCAGTTTCCCCCTCTGGGAACAGGGCTATCCAGACTTGCCTTACCCAGTTCACAAACATGCCTTGAAGAGTCACTGTCACTGTTTAGAAGTTACAAATCCCAAGAGTGTCTGGACTTTCCTCCTCTCTGAGAGCTGCTGAGTGAGGCTGAGTGGGTGTTTTCTCAAAGGCTGTCACACTGATGGCATGCTGGAGGAGCCCCAAGACCACCCTCAGGATTGACGGTTCGGTAGGAACCAGGCCCCAGCATACAGTTATCCTCCTGGCTGTGACTTACGACGAAAAGACACCAAGTGAAATCAGCAAAGGAAGAGGCTAATAGGTGAAGGCGGAAACCAGACACAAGCTTCCAAGAGTCTCTCCCGCTGCATCACACAGGATAACTAATTCCCCAGCAACGAGCTGTGACAGCACATGTGAGATGTTGTCCATCAGGGAAGCTCACTAGAGACTCGGGGCCTGGGATTTTTATTGGAGGCTGATCACGTGGCAGCCTTGGCCAGGCAGGTACCAAAATTCCAGACTCCCAGCGGGAGCCCAGGCGTTCAGCACAAATGCTATTCTTTGTATAGGTATTTTAGGCACAGAAGCCATTCTTATCAGTTAACGGTGGGTAGGACCCTCATGAAATCTGAGTTCCCAGACTCTAGCCAAGGGCCAACCTCATAGAGATTTTTTCTTGCCTTCCAAAGGATGGTGACTGGGCTTGCTGTGCTCTCTTTGTGTAACGGTCATCTCTCATTCTTTTGTTGACATTTGGGTATTCAACCTCCCTTCCCATGCCTGGGGAATCTCCCATCTTTTGAGACAAAAATCCACCTCTCATGATAGAAGCTGAAAATGTCACTCATTTTCCCAGCCAGCTTTGCAGCTAGAGGACAGTCACATGACCCCCATCCTGCCAATCAGATGAAGCACTCAAATTTTGAATTAGAAGCTAGTAACATAAAGAAGGTGGAGCCTGGGCAACATGGCAAAACCCTGTTTCTACAGAAAACACAAAAATTAGCCTGGAGTGATGGCTCACGCCTGTAGTCCCAGCTACTTGGGAAGCTGAGGTGGGAGGATTCATTGAGCACAGGAGATCCAGGCTGCAGTGAGCCATGATTACATCACTGCACTCCAGTCTGGGCAACAAATCAAGACAATTGTCTCCGAAAGAAGTTGGGAGCACACTGGTAGTGAGGGGTTGCAGCAGCTGCATTCTATTTCTAGGGGTGGTGGCAATGGCAGCAGCTCTGCTGTCAGAGGCCGGTGAGCAGTCCTGATGGTGGTGGTGACACCTGTGCCCAGCACGAGCTTCCAGGAACCTTCCCTGGGACAGTTCTGCAGGATGCTTTGAGCCCTGCCCCTGAGTCTCTGGCCCTCCCGGAGTCTCGGTGAACTCACCGTTCACTTCTTTACAGCCTCTTGTCTTTCCTTAAGTCAGACAGGCTTGGGCTTTGTTTCAAAGGTTTGTTTGGGTTTAGGTTTTGTTTGGTTTTGTTAGGAAGATAATTCTAAGATGTACTCATACATGATATTAACCAAAATTGAGTCACAGGGTGAAATGGTCCTTTTTCATTCTCTCTCAGACTTTCTGTATACTTAGGAGAAAGTCTCTGTTTGCTTCTGGAGCCCTTAGCCCCTTTAAGCCGTTTCTAGCACTTGCAAATTTCCATTTTAAACAAAGACAGAGCATGCCTGAGGCTAGGATGGTATCTAGCTAGAATTTGACAACAAGGATATTGCAAAATGTTTATTTCACGGTTACTTTCTATTTATGGCAAGTATTACATAGCAATGATACAATGTTTCCTTTTAAAATAAGAACATTTAAGAAAAAGTCCGAATCCAATTCCTGACCGTGAAGTAGTAACAACACAGCAGTGTAAGGACAAGGCGGTAACAGGAACATGTTCTTGAATGAGAGAAGTAGGGGGAACGATGTGGCTGGAACTCACATTTGGGGTCTGCAAAAAGTTGTAGCAGATTCTCAGAAAGAGTAGGCAAGCTCCCTGAAACCTGAGGGCTGTGCTGGGGAACCAGGAACCCCTCAACCCCAGCAGGGAAGATGTGGTGACTGTCCCCTCCACCCCAGCATTGTATCCATGGCATGTGGACAAGAGAAACCCCCCAGGGCCATCGTTGAACATTGTCCAGCCAGCCCTTCTCATTGCAGAGATCCTGTTAGGGAGGATCTGGGTTTCAGGACCAGCCTTAGGTCTTGCAGTGAATCTGGGCAAGGTCCGACCATGAACTGGTGGGTAGGGGTTCAGGATCCTCCCCTCAAGCTGCACTGAATGGCCCCCTGCTCTGCTTAGGTCAGTGCCTTCTCACTCACTCTCCAGGCTGCAGCCACACCGACTCCTCCCTGTCTCTTCAGCTTAGCAAACACCCTCCTGCCCTAGGGACTCAGCCCTTGCTCTTCTCCCCCTGCCTGGAAGGTTCTCCCCACCCACCTCCCACCACTGCGTGGCTGTGTGGCTGTGTGGCTGCCTGGCTCCCTCTAGGCACCCGCTCAGGGAAGCCTTCCCTGACAGCCTTGGCCAGGCCACCCTCACTGGTTGGCACCCACCACCTTGGTTCACTTTCTTCACAGCACTTCTCCTCTGGGGCTTGACATTTCAGATTCACTGAGTGTCTGTTGTCTCCCAGTAGAATGTGAGCTCCCTGAGGGCAGGGACAGAGCAGCTATAAAATTTGTGGGACCCAGTGCAGGGTGAAAATCAGGGCCCTTGTCTAAAAACAGTTAAGAGTTTCCAGACAGCCACAGCAGAGCCTTAAAGCGAGCTCTGGCCCTCTTGAGGCCCGGCTGCTGTTCTTCTGCATCTCCCTACGGCTTTGCAACTGGCCCCGGCCAGGGACTTTGTCTTGCTAACCACTGTCCCCTGAGCATCGGAGACACAGCCTGACACATAGTGGGCCCTCAATGAGTATTTGTTGACTGAATGAATCAATGAATGAATGAGCTGATGGCTTTAGTTGCTACTTCATCTGCAAACCAGAAACAAAACACCTGCATCTAACCATTGATGACTGAGATCAAGTTACCCATTAAGATGGAAAGACAGAGTCAGATGACTGGGAAGGCCCTGCCAGGCTGGCTCTAAGAGCAGCTCTAAGGGCCTCAGGAGCCTGTGGAGCAGGGCGGTGACCAGTGGGGTTCTGCTGTACTGTATCACCCATGCGGCTTGTGGGCAGCACAGTGAAGGAGGTGCCAGAACAGAAGCAGGACTGGGAGCCAGGAGGCCTCCCCAGTGGTCTGATAAGCACAGTGGTGGCGGAGGAGGATGAGAGAGAGAGAGATGGGATGCGCTGATCCAGGCTGGGAGGATGAGAGAGAGAGATGGGATGCGCTGATCCAGGCTGGGAGGATGAGAGAGAGGGATGGGATGCGCTGATCCAGGCTGGGAGGATGAGAGAGAGGGATGGGATGCGCTGATCCAGGCTGGGAGGATCACATCCAAATTGCACACATGCAGTGGGGGAGACTGAAAGACTTCAGTGATGTTTTACGTCTCTAGGGTGATACCTTGTGGTGTAGGTTCTAATCATCTGGGTCCCAGAGTCTGTCCTGGTGTTGTCACATGTGCACATTCTCCATGTTTCAGCCCTTCCCCTAGTCCTGTGGGACAGAGGAGATGGTTTATGCTGACAGCACTGCATACCCCATAAAAGTTAAGTGTATTTATATATAACAGGCAGGCCTGGAGAGCCCGCGGTGGGATAGTTATGAGAAGAAATGTAGCCTTTGGAAGAAGCCTCTTAGAACCAGTGACACGGAGCCAGGGACTCCTACTGGAGGGAGGTGTGCCCTCTCCGGAACCCGGTAGGTTACAGTTCAAGCTTGCGGTGGCTCTGAGGGGTGAGAGGAGATGGATATTTCAGATCCAGCTGGTGTTCTGGGTCATTAGTGGCAATGTCAGGTGGTCCAGAAAGCATCTTCCCACGGCAGAGATAGCTGGTTCTTTTGGAGATTACCAACATGTGAAGTGAGGAGAAAAATAATACCAGGAAAGACCTCAGTGGAATTTCCTATATGCCAGGCACTATTCCAAGGCATTTACATACACACATTTGTTTACCTCTGACAGCAACCCTGGGAGGTATGTACTAATATTATGACTGGGAAAACTAAGGCACAGAGAAGCTAATTACTTGCCCAAGGTCATGGGCCAGAAGGCAGCAGAGCCGGAGTTGGAATTGAACATCTAGCTCCAACTCCATGCTCTTAACCACCACTCAAGGTCAGGGACCAGGGGCGCCACTGTCTCGTGTCCTCATGGCTGTGGCAACACGAGCTTGCTGTACTGGCCAAAATGCTTGGAGGCCTTTGCAGGCAGCCTAGACCTTATTTCATCCTTGAGGATGAACACGCAGGACCAGCCTAATGGCAGGATTTGGTGTGAATGATCACATTTCATTCTTATGCTGACCCTTTGCAGCAAGGGCTGTGATTGTCCCCATTTTACAGATGAGGAAACAGGCGCAGAGTGGTTATGCACCTTGTCCAAAGCCCCACAGCTACTAGGCTACCAAACTAGGCTGGACTCCAGGGCTGACCAAAGCTGTTGCAGTTTCTTCACGTCAGCCACTGGGCTTTTCCGTTTTTCTGAAACCTTTAGGCTATGGGACTGTCTTTCTATGGCCTTCAACGCCAGAGCATCCTTGTCCCTTCAATAGGCATTGAGAGCAGAGAGGTTCAACACTCTGCCTGAGGTCACACAGCTGGTGAGTGGAAAAAGGGGATTCAATACCAGGCTGATGCATGTCCAGCCTTCATGCCTTCTTTCTTCCATGCTTTGTTTCTAAGCAGTTTAGACTAACCATGGTTTAAAATTCTAGGGCATCTTCCTTTTTAAAATGGACTTCCCCATGGGAGGGGGTGCTAGGGACAATCTATAGCCAGCCCAAAACTTGGTCTGGGGAGTCAGAGAGGTCTGGGTTCCATTTCCAGATCTGCCTCTCACCAGCAGCATGGCCACAGCTGGTCATACTCCTCTCTGAGCCTCCATAAGATGACAGTAACAGCCCCACCTCCAGGATGTCAGGATGAAGGGAGATAATAACGAGGCTACTAGAAGAGTTCAGACTCCACAATGTGCCTGCATGTTCCATTATCTAAATCAGTAGAACATCTCTGGAAGGAAATGAGGGAAGGCGAGGAAGAAGGGAGGGAACCATTAACATGATGGCTATTAATAGGCCCTCATCCATCTTCAGATCATCCTTGTAAAGTACAAAGAGCGCAAAAGCAAATCTACCCCCTTTGCAGGTGGAGAACGAGAACCTGAATGTGCAAAGGGAGAGCCTTCCAGAACAAACTGTGCTCACTCACGTAGATTTCTTTGCTGCTTTGTTCTTAATCAGGATCTTTTAAAATTTCTTTCCACCGTTAAAAATGTCAGAACTTCAACATGACAAAGTTCAGGACACTCCCTGGGGAGGAGTGGCTCAGCTCCCTCTGCCGCCCGCTGTGTCCTCCTGGCTGGGCTCCCCAGGACTGTCTGCCAAGATCTGCGCATCCTTGAGGCAGTGCGCCCTAGCACGGAACAGTCTCTCCAGGGCCGCCAGCAGCAATCCCCCGCAGATAACATGTTCTCTTCCCGAGGCCTGGGCTCACAGAACATGTAGCCCTCGTAGGCTCGGGGTTGATTCTGGAGGACTCTGTATCTCTTCACAGAAATGCAAAATTGAAATGTCAGCCTGGACATCTTCCCAGGGAAGTCCAGGTCTTTGCAAGGGATGGGATACCTGTTGGACAAATTTCTAGCTAATTGATTTTCTTAAGTCTAGCCTTGCTTCCTAGAAGCTTAAAATCGAGTGGGGAGGCATCCTGAGGGAGCATGTGCTGTTTGGTTTTAATATTGCTAACAAATAGCGTCATTCTAAACCCTCGGAGTCCTCTGCCTCCACCCACGCTGTTCACCTGGGATGCCTTGGACCTCACTGATGTCCAGCAACTAAAGGGTTAATGCCTAGCCCAGCAGGGAATGCTGCCCAAAGCTGGAGTCACAGTTTGTTCTGATTTAGTCAATACTTGCTTCTCCCTCATGACACTGATGGTTAAATATTTAGAACATTACTCCAGAGGCAATGTATACAGTCATGAAATAAGTCACGGTACAAAGTGCACAGAATGTCTGTCATGAGGGCCAGAGCAAGTGGCAATAACCCCCCTGCCACCTCCCCCATCCAACTGGCAGCAAGCTTCTTCTCTGGAAGGTGTCCATCCTCTTCCTCAGGCCACCCCCACAATGAGCCAGGCCTCTTCCGGTCTCACCTGGATTCTTCCTTTAGCCTCCTCTCTGGCGTCCTTGCCTCTACCCTCACCCCCGAGCCAATCCATCCTCCTTACAGCAGCCAGAAAAACAAATGTGGTCACACCAGCCCTCCGCTTAAAACCACCCTGTGGTTTTCTGTGCTCAGGGTCAGGTTAAAGCTCCCGGTTCCCTTTAGAGCAATCTCTGCAATGTGCAGTTATACATTTGTTTGTTTTGTTTATTTTGCCATCCTGGAATGGCAAGCCTCAGCAAGACTCCCTAGTGTTTACATCCAGTGTCTAGCACCGTGTCTGGCACACAGTAGGTGCTCAATAGGTGTCTGCTTAGTCAGAGAAAGAATAAATGAATGGATGACCGAGCACTCACCGTGAGGTCTGCAAGAGCCCAGAAGGACCGGGGTGTTTCCTCGGCAGGTTCTAATTTGCAGAGGCAGAGAAGAGATTGCCATTCAGGGCAAAGGAATGGCCAGGGCAAAGGCTGGGAGGTGGCATGTAGGTGGCTTCCTCTGCCCTAGAGGGCTCTGTCAGCAAGAAGACAATACATGGAAGGGACTGAGAACGTGCGGTTCCGAGTCAAAGGGCCTGGGTTCAAGTCCTGGCTCCACTATGATTAGCTGATGACCTTGAGAATGAGGTCACCTTTGTTTGACTCAGTTTTCTCATCTTACAAATGGGGACAATGATGATCTCTACTTTATAGAACTGTTTTGAGGACTAAATGAAATAACATAAGTCTGGGTGAAGAAAAAGGCTCAATAAATGTCAGTGAGGGTGTTTGATTCTGGGAAAGAAATAACGCTCGTCAAGTATTTTCTGTGCAGAGCAGGTACTGAGCCGCTCATTTAATCCTTTTAGCAACCCAGTGAGGTTGACTTTGGTATTTCAGTTTGACAGATGTATGTGACATTTTCCCCTGTTATGGGTATCCTAGCACCTGGTTTATTGTGGTTGGTTCAGTGCAGTGATGTTTAACCCTCACCTGGGCATTAGAATTACTTGGGGAGTTGCTGTAAAATACCCACACTTCCCACCACCAGCCAGCCAAATAAATCAGAATTTTTGGGAGTGGGCCCAGGTGTCAGTATTTTTTTAAAACTCCCTGGATGATCCTAATAGACCAGTCAAATGGTCTAAGTTTGGATGTGTGGTTGTCACAGTGAGCCCCAGGACTGGGGCTAGGACTTGAGGACGGGGGCTGTGAATCACTTCTTACTCTGACTACTGACAGCAAAGCCAGACAAGTCACTTCATAGAGGAGACTCAAAATCTGTTACCACCCAGTGTGGGCATGCCTGAAGTGTGGCTTTCAAGTGCTCAGCAATATTGCTTGGTGGAGTCTTCCAATCACAAGCATCCCTCACTTTTAAGGGGCTGTCTGCTCCAGGCATCCAATTTGTATTAGCAAAAGCTCCCTTTCCTTCATAGGAGGGTGTAACAAAAGGGAATCCAAGACATAGATTTTCTCTCTGCCTGTTGGGGGGCTCACTGTTCCCAGATCTTACTGAAAGAGGCCGGGCATGGTGGCTCACACCTGTAATCCCAGCACTTTGGGAGGCTGAGGTGAGCAGATCACTTGAGGTCGGGAGTTCGAGACCAGCCTGACCAAAATGGAAAAACCCTATCTCTACTAAAAATATAAAATTAGCTGGGTGTGGTGGCACATGCCTGTAATCCCAGCTACTTGAGAGGCTGAGACGGCAGAATCACTTGAACCCGGAAGGTGGAAGTTGCAGTGAGTTGAGATCATGCCATTGCCCTCCAGCCTGGGTGACAAGAGTGAAACTCTGTCTCAGAAAAAAGAAAAAAAAGAAAGAACTTTGGGGCCTGAACCTGACTTTTCCTAAAACTGCTGGACCGCTACATTGCTTTCAACCCCTTCCTATAGCAATTTGCAAAATAAGTCATTTCTCTAATTAATAAAACCAACCAACCAACCAACAGGATGCCTAAATTAGAAATGTAGTTACACAATGAATAACATTGCATGATACAGTTTAAAAAAATTACTGGTTGTGTACCTGAAATTCAAATTTACCTGAGTGTCCTGTAGTTTATCTGGCAATCCTACCTGGGTCTCACTTTCTGGGGCTACTTCAGAGTTAATAGCATGGACATTAACACACCACAGACATCCTCCTTGGAACCCAGCTCTGTCCCTTATGTGGTAACTGAGCTGCAGGCAAGACATTTAACTTTCCAATGGTAAATGCTTCTTTTCCCATAAGCAAATACAGGTAATAATAGTACCTGTTTCCTGCGGTTATTGTAACCACAAGAAAATAAAAATCATCTATCTAAAATAAAAATAAATAAAAATAAAATCATCTATCTAAAGTACATACTAAGTGCTGGATAAATAGTAACTTTTACTGTATTTACTGTATCAGGAAACAATATCAGCAATGTATTTTTGGTTTATAATGAGAAGAATTATAAATTCCTTTTATCCTGTCTGTAAGAAGAATGTATGTATATTATGGAAAATCAGAAAATGCAGATATGAGAAAGAAAATCTACTCACATTTTTAACATTTGGTGATTACTCTTCCAGGTTTTTCCTTAAAAATATATCTATATCTGGCCGGGCGCGGTGGCTCACGCCTGTAATCCCAGCACTTTGAGAGGCTGAGGCAGGCAGATTACCTGAGGTCAGGAGTTTGATATCAGCCTGACCAACATGGAGGAGCCCCATCTCTACTAAAAATTCAAAATTAGCCAGGCGTTGTGGCACATGCCTGTCATTCCAGCTACTCGGGAGGCTGAGACAGGAGAATCACTGGAACCTGGGAGGCGGATGTTGTGGTGAACCAAGATCGTGCCATTGCACTTCAGCCTGGGCAACAAGAATGAAACTCCGTCTCAAAAAACAAAAACAAAAACAATTATATCCCTATCTATCTATTTATCTATCTATCTATCTATCTATCTCTGTACAGAAAAGTTTGTTTTGTGCTGTGGGTCCTGCTTTTTTTTTTTTTTCCCACTTAATATTATATGACAGTTGACCTTTGAACAACATGGGTTTGAACTGTGTGGGTCCACTTACAGAAGGAGTTTTTTCAGTACAAGTGACACCCAGCGTGCCTGCCTTGCCTGCCTTCCCTTCCACCTCCTCCCCATCTTCTGCGTCTGCCACCCGCAAGACAGCAATACCAACCTCTCCCTTTTCTCCTCCTTGTCAGCCTGTTCAACATGAAGAGAGGATACACATCTTTATAGTGATCCACTTCCATCTGATGAAGAGTAAATATATTTTCTCTTCCTCATGATTTTCTTAAGTTTCTTTTCTCTAGCTTACTTTATTGTAAGAATACAGCATATAACACACACAACATGCAAAAATATGTATTACTTGACTATTATTAGTAAGGTTTTAGTCAGTAGTAGGCTGTTAAGTTTTGGGGAAGTCCAGAGCTCTCTGAAAATTTTTGACTGCCTGGGAATCAGTGCCTCTAACTCCTGCATGGTTCAAGTGTCAACTGAATAAACATTTCTCTAAGTTGTTAGATATTCCTTGAAAATCTAATTTTCACTGTACAGATATACACAAATGTACTTAGTCAATCTTATGCTGATCAAGTTTTTGTTGCTGTTATAAATAGTCCTGCAATGAACTCTTTATCTTTTATTAAACATTGCGCTAGAGCTCAGTTGGCCCCTCTGAGGCCTGTCTCAAAGCACGGTCTTCTGGCTTGTGTTTCTGGCTGCCTGGCCGTTGCTTTTGCCAAAACCCAAGACAAATGGATTTCAGCCTTGATGGGTAGGCCCAGGGCTGCTCAGAGGCCCATTTTGTCACTCTCTGTCTTTTGGAAGTGGAGCTGGCTCTCTGCTGAAATGTATAAACACAGAATCCTTTTTGATCAAGGGGAGATCCTTTTCTAGCCTTGGGACTCGGTCCCTTCTGTTCCTGGTTGCATGTGTGCCATCTCCGTTGATTGCCCTTGTCTTTCGTGTTTCACGGAACTGGAAAAACAAAACAAAACCAAAAAACTTCCAAGGTTCTGAAGTCCTCATATCCTTAAAAATCCATCAGAAAGCCCCGAAGCTTTCCACTGCTGAGTTTGCCTTTTCCAGCCTTGCCTGATCTCACTTGGGAACATAACTACCCAATAACTCAGTTGCAGCAATGGTGGGAGAACAGAGCCACCACATACAAGCAACGTCCCAGAGAGAAGGGTGCTTACAGCAGAGGTGAGGCACACTGAAGCAATCAGTTCTGCTGTACAGGTTTTCTTAATGTTTTGACATCTTAAGTTCAGAGAACATAGCTTGGTTTTATAAAATAGTTTTAGTCCAGATGGCAGAGGGCACAAAAGTCTCCAAACAAGTCCTTCCGGGTGGAAGACACTACAAGTGGCTCTTTACCTGCTTTGCCATCATCTTTGCCCCAGAACCTTATGGAATATGCTAAGTCACTGCATAGGTCCACTTGTACAAGGAGTTTTTTTAACCGAAGTTACACTCAGTGTGCCTGCCTCACCTGCCTTCCCTTCCGCCTCCTCTGCCTCTGCCACTGCTCAGACAGCAGGACCAACCCTTCCCTTTTCTCCTCCTAGTCAGCCTGTTCAACATGAAGACAGGGTAAAGATGTTTTTAATGATCCACTTCCTCTGATGAATAGTAAATAAATTTTCTCTTCCTTGCAATTTTCTTGTTTCTTTTCCCTAGCTTTTCTTCCTGCAATTACTTTTGCACCAACCTAATAATATTCAGTGCAGATTTGAGGCAATGAATTGATTTAATTGTAGGGCTCATTTGAGCCCCTAGCATGTCTTTCTGTATGCACAACTTTTTTTTCTAAACTGGTTGAGTTTAACAATGTAATAACTTTGCCCAGACCCACATAGCCATTTTCTTCCCAGAGAATCAATGTAATTTGCATGTGTTATTTGGCCACAGGACATCCTAGAGCAGTGCAGCTCTTGTTGATTTTGCGGAGCTGCTGATCGCCTTGTTTGAGAAGTCAGGGCCCAGGAGGGCAGCCAGGATGATGCAGGGCTTGTCAATTTCCAGGTGAATTCAGCAGGCAAATGGGAGCGGCAGGTGCTGGTCAGCTTGGGTTACAACCTCATCCTTCACACGTGCCAGCTTTGAGACTTTGGCAAGTTACTTCAGCTTTCTGTGCCTTGTTTTCCCCACCTATAAAATGGGATAATAATAGACTCTACCTCATAGGATTCTTTTGACTCATAAATGAATTATTAAGCATTAAACACTCCAAACACTGCTTAGTTCATTGTTAGTATTATTTATTATGCTCCAAGTGGTATTTGGACGTCTTAAATGAGAATCACCAAAAGCAGGGCTTCTCAAACTTTAATGTAAATATAAAACACCTAGAGATCTTGTTTAAGTACACATTCCGATTTAATAGGTTGAAGGGCGGGCCTGGGAGTCTGCATTGGCAGGTGCAGAGCTATCGCAGTTGATAGCCGAGATGCTGTTTGAAGACCTTGCTTTGAGGTTCAAGGACTTTGAGAACTTAGAGTAAAATTGCAGATTCCCAGGCCCCAACCCAGACTGTTGGTTTCAGGACCTCTAAGGGTGGGTCCCAGGATCCAAGTGTTTAACGAGCCTCCTAGGTGATTCAAATACACCAAAGCTTGACAGGCTAGAATGAGGAAGATGTGGCTTGTTCATAACCTTTGTGGGAGAGAATGAGTCATTCTGTGTTTAGGACTTAGGTTTCTCCTTCTCTCCTTTCATTTTCCGTCTTCTCTTTCTTCATTCCTCCCAGGCCAGGCAGCATAGCTCAGTGGTTGGAGCGTCTCCTCTGGATTTGCCTCGCGATCTCACCATTAGCAGTGATACCTCTATGGAGGCATGTGCTCTATGAGAGGACTGTGAAAGGGAATCCAAGGGTTGATTTGGGAAGCTGGCAGTCATCAGCCAAGTCCTGACCGTTTTGGGCTGACTGCTGCAGAGGCTGCAGGTCAGAGTGTATCATCGTATATGTTCTGGCCACTGGCTTTGGACAGTAGTAGTATGTGTGGGTGTTTGTTCTCCTCTGGATGACAAACAGCTCAACAACAGGGCCCTTTATTGCTCCTCTTGGGCCTTCCCCAGCACAAGACTTGACATCTGGGCTCATCAATGCTTCCTGAATGAGTGAATGAAAGACATGCTGCAGCCACTGAGTCATGCACCCCTGAGCTATTGTGAGCTGAAAGGAACTCAATGGTTCATAAACACTGGCTTTGACCACCTTCGCTCAATTCAAGTCAGCAAATAATAGTGATCATGTATCTTGCATCAGGGCCCATATCTGAGGCCACAGAAAGGCCTGTGGGGGCAGCCAGATCAGATAATTATAATTTCTCTGTAAGTTTTCCTATGCCTCGCTTATATTTGAAGCGTGATTACAGTGGAATGAAACTGGCCATTCAATCAGTATTTGTAAAATAAAAACGAAATCAGCTCTACATGCTGTCATTTCCAAGATTACGTGTGTGGAGGTACTCTTGTTTTATCTTCACAACCACATTATGAGGTAGGTATTATTATCATCCCCATTTTACTGATGAGCAAACTGAGGCTCTGAGAAGATAAGTAACATATCTGACACCTGGCAGTGGGGAACTTGAACCCGGGTCTGGAACTCTGCCTGTTCCACAGGCTGGAGGTGGGGCATAGGAAGCGGGTCGTGGACGGACTTGGGCAAGAAAAATAGAGCTGCAGTTCCCCTGAGAAAGGAGGAGGGATGCTGGTTATCGGGACACAGCTGAGCTCACCACACCACATCCCCTCCTTCAGACATGCACAGCATTATGGGAGGGGGCTGGTCTGTCACACCCTCAACACTGAGACCCATCAATGAGAAAAATTTCCTGAGTTTATAAAAAGCAACAGATTAGGCAGCCTCGTGAGTGAATCGATCGCTAAGCTGAATCTTACTTAACTCCTAGCTTTAAAATAATCAGCAGGAAGGAGAACAAAAAGCCACAAGTGTGTTTACACACAGGCACCCCTCTCTGCAGGCCCTAAATAGAGGTTCAAATCAAGGCAGCCTTTCCTGTGGGCGTGGGTGCCGGCACAGGAGCCAGCTTTGCACTTAGTGCAGACTGGACAGCCACATAGTTTAGCAGGGGCAGCATTGACAGAAACCAGAGAGCTGTAAATGCCACACTGGGATGGCTGGGCCACATGTGCTGTTAACCAGACAGTCTTGTTCCACGGCTGGAGCCTGAGCACATTTTAGGCCCTGGTGGCTGGCAGCACCCTGTGAGGACCGTTAACCACTTGGCTGAGACCCACTGGGCAGATGCCTCTGAAATCTATGCTGGTCCGAATCCCACCTGGGGTATTTTGTGCTCTTAGGGACACCATAGTAATTGATGTACTATGCCTAAGATGGACTGAAACTGTCTGATATTAGAATAAATTCAACCTCACTGGTAATAAAAGCTAAGTGCATGAAAACAAGATGTCATTTTATTATAATTTTCCCTGGACATTTTATTATAATTTTTTTTTTTTTTTTTTTTTTTGAGATGGGTTCTTGCTCTGTCGCCCAGGCTGGAGTGCAGTGGTGCCATCTCGGCTCACTGCAAGCTCCGCCCCCCGGGTTCACACCATTCTCCTGCCTCAGCCTCCCAGGCAGCTGGGACTACAGGTGCCCGCCACCACGCCTGGCTAATTGTTTGCATTTTTACTAGAGACAGGGTTTCACCGTGTTAGCCAGGATGGTCTCGATCTCCTGATCTCGTGATCCGCCCGCCTCAGCCTCCCAAAGTGCTGGGATTACAGGCGTGAGCCACTGCGCCCGGCCATTTTATTATAATGTTTAGGTTGGCCAAGATTAAAAAAGATGACAGCTCTGTGGGCTAGAGGGTGGAGAGACAAGCCCTCTCCTACACTGATGAGGAGTATCAGGATTCTGCAGCAACACCTTTGAGTGGGCATAACCTTGGACTCAAACAATTTTCCTTATAGGCAATAACCTACGAAATAGTGGGATATACGACAAAGATCTATGTGCCAGGATATGTGTTGGGGGATTTGTATTTGGAGAAAATTAAATGTGCAATGAGAGGTGAGTAGTTAAATATATTTTGGTATATCCATAGAATGAAATTCCAGGCAGTCATAAAATGATGCTGGCTTTTATGTGTTGTTATGGAAAGATGTTCCAGGTATATAATTGGGTAGAAAATATAGGTTACAAAATAACATGTATAGTATGAGCTCATTTTTGTTAAAAAAAAAAAAAAAAACCAAACTATCTGTATCTAGATGTGAAAAATGCATGGAAATATTAACAATAGTTATCTTTGGGTGATGGGGTTATGGATAAATCCCATGCTTTCTAACATTTTTTAAAGGGTAAGTGATAACTTGAATAACACAAATGGACTGTCTTTAGAGGCAAGAGACCAGGCTAGTAAGGCCTGCAAGAGGGTGGCATGGCAGCTGAAAGGAGGGTGCTGGGGTTACTGTAGGCCTGAGTGTAGCTTCTGCTCAGACAGGAATTGTCTGTGGGGCTCTGGGCAGGTGGTGCAAGCTCTCTGAACTTTGGTGTCCTTATCCGAAGAAGGGGGTCTGAGGATACCTACTTCACAGTTGTATTGTGAGGATTAAGTGGGATAATTTCTGTAAAGTACTTGGCACATGATAAGCATGCAATAAATCTTAATAATATATAAACATTCTATCAATATTGAATGCTAGCATTATCTACCTCTCTAAACACACACACACACACACACACACACACACATTAATCCGCATATCTAAAAGAGTGGACTTGTTTTCTTTTTTTTTTTAAAACCATTTTTAGAAACTGGTGTTTATTTTCTGTCAACCTTCTTTCCATGTTGCTTCAGAGCCTGTGCAAGAACAGTGTAAGGCCATTCAGTGGTTGGTCCTACCCATTCAGTGGCCTGAGCAGGGGGAGTGGCAGACCAGTCTTCCGTGGCAGGCTGAGCACTCCAGTCTTGGGTAGGGAACTGCTGAATAGGCACAGAGGGCACCTGCATGCCGTCAGACCAGTCTGCAACCTCAGGCTGAGTAGCAGTGAACTCAGGGGCCGGAGCAGTGTCCATTCACCCTGAAATTCCTCCTTGTCACAGCCTTTTCAGCAGCAGCCTGCTCTTCTTTTTCAATCTCTTCAGGATCTCTGTAGAAGTAGAGATCAGGCATGACCTCCCACTGCTGTTTGCAGGCAATTGAGCCGCTGCATGGGCAGAATTTCCTGGGCCAGTATCCACATCAAGCCCACTGAGTGAGCTTCTTGTTGCATGGGATGGCAATGTCCACATGGCACGGTGGAGAATCTGTGTGACACAGAGCAATGGTAGGTAGGTTGTAACATAAGATGCCTCTGTGAGATACTGGTCGCTGGCCCTGCAATCAGTAACCACAAGAACCTGTGGATCTGGGAAGGTTGCCTAGATCTGGCTAGTGAAGGTTCCAGGAGTGAAGTGGCCAGCAATAGGAGTGGCTCCAGTGGCAGCAGCACACTTCCGCACGGCCCTCTGGCCAGTGCTCCTGGAGGATATGACACTGGCATCAGCAGGGTTTTCTATGGCCACGATGGTGCGAGCCCACCAGCAGAAGCTTCTCCCAGGTCCTCTTTAGATTCATGACATAGATGCCGCCACTTTTCCTCTTACAGATGTGCTGTTCCATTTGGAAGTCAAGGTTGGTGCCATGTAAGTGGGTTCCTGCTGCAAGGAACTTAAGGACATCCTCCTTTTTCATTTGCAGGACATCAAGGGCTCTGGGCCTTGTGAAAGTTTCCCTTTGAGTTATGACGGGAATCCAGAACAACACTCTGTGGACCCCCTCTGTGGGTAGCAGGGAAAGCGAGTAGACTTGTTTTCTAAAACTCCCAAAGACGGACTCCATAGACAGCGTCACAGGGAAACCAATGTCAGCTCCAAATTAAGAAGAATCTCCTAGTTATTCAAAGGTAAAAATGGGAGGCCCGTAGCTGGAGGTATTCCAGTAGCTTGTGGGTAAACAGATAGCAGATGTATGGGGGTGATATATGACAGTGAGATGATTGGGTTGACCTAGCCAGTGGCATCCCCTTCAGTCTCCACATTGAAGCCATTGGCAAAGGGGATGAGAAGCTGGCTCAGGGTCAGGCTACCTGGGGCCTCGCAGCAGCTCTGCCCCTTTCCTAGCAGGTGGGATGCTGGGAGTCCTCTCTCCTCTCAGTCCCAATATTCACAGGGCCAAAATAATTTCTGCTGTGCAGTTGTAAGAATTGGAAATAATGCAATCTAGCTCCTCCTTCTATTAGTGGTTTTGTTCTGAAAATAGTGGAGCTAGGACTTGAGCAAATATTCCTCCATTCACTCTTCTGTGCCTGCATTCATTCACTAGACAAATATCTATGGAGCTGTGTGCCCAGCTTCTGTAACAGGCAGGGCCCCTGGAAGGCTCCCAAGCTCCACAGACCTGCTGTCGAGGGTCTGCAAAATCCTGATCCCACTGTCAGGCTTTATTGTCGTGTTCTGCACGGGCACCAAAGGGCAGCGCTTGGTGATGATGAAGCTGGGCTCCTTGCCAGAAAGACAGCAGGAAGTTTTGCCGCGATGTGCAGCCTTCCTTGAACACAGAGAGGGAAACAAGAAAAACCCCATGGCCAATGTCATGATGTGGGAGTTATTCTGGCCATGCTAAGATAATGTGCCAGATAAAGGGCATCTCAAACTCGCCAGCTCTCCCTGCCTCTCCCCTCCTCCCTCCCATTCCCAAGCTATGAAGGTGGCAGGAGGAAGACAGCTTGGAACCACGGGGACCCTGCTTGGGAGGGACTGTTCCTTCTGGACTTTCTGCCTCCGAAAATCTACTTCCATCTCAGCTCCAGCTCAGCTTCAGGTCTGTCACAGATGTCCCCAACCTTGGCCCATCTTCCCCATCCAGCAAACACAGTCACACTTTGACCACGGGCTTACCCCTGCATTATGACTGTGTGCAGGTGTGAGCTTGGCCTCCGCCACACCCAGGGTCCTCTTCAAAGTGGGGTGCGTGGAAAGAAAGTAGCAGTGCTGGGGACTTTATAACTTTGGTTCACAGTCTTTTGCCTGTTTTATAATGTGTGGGATAGACTGGAAAAGTGGTATCCATGGCCAAGTGTGGTGGCTCACGCCTGTAATTCTAGTACTTTGGGAGGCCGAGGCAAGTGGATCACTTGAGGTCAAGAGTTCAAGACCAGCCTGGCCAACATGGTGAAACCCCATTTCTACTAAAAATACAAAAATTAGCCAGGCGCGGTGGTGGGCACCTGTAATCCCAGCTACTTGGGAGGCTGAGGCAGGAGAATTGCTTGAACCCAGGAGGCGGAGGTTGCAGTGAGCCGAGATCATGCCATTGCACTCCAGCCTGAGCTTCAGAGAGAGACTCTGTCTCAAGAAAAAAAAAGAAAAAAAGTGGTATCCACAAGCAATTTATAAGTAAATACATATATAATTAATAATTCAAGTATTAATTAGGAATAAAAAGGAATGATCATTGCTTCTGAGCTGCTCCTGGTTCATCACACCAGGGGCAGCTCAGGAGCTATGGTCATTTCTTCCTTTTTATTCCTAATTAATAAATAGTACTTTGTTAATTATAACAACAGATACTATATTTTATAATTATATTTTATATCTTATAATAAAATATATTATTATGTGTAATTATGACTACATGGCTGGGCGCAGTGGCTCATACCTGTAATTCCAGCACTTTGGGAAGCTGAGCTGGGCAGGTCACTTGGAGGTCAGGAGTTCAAGACCATCCTGGCCAACATGGCGAAACCCCATCTCTACTAAAAATACAAAAATTAGCCGGGTGTGGTGGTAGGTCCCTGTAATTCCAGCTACTCAGGAGACTGAGACAGGAGAATTGCTTGAACCCAAGAGGCGGAGGTTTCAGTGAGCCGAGATCATGCCACTGCACTCCAGCCTGGGTGACAGAGTGAGACTCTGTCTCCAAAAAAAAAAAATTATGACTATATAATAACATAATTATTATTATATAATACCATAACAATAAATAATGCTGAATACATATTAATAATTGATACATATTAAAGGCGAGTGTTTAGCAGTTTTTAAAGTTAGGAATGCGTGATCAGATAATTCAGAGCCAACCATCAAAGACCAGGGGCAATGGTTAGGTTATTTACTGCTTTTCTCAGGGTTCTCTGAGCATAGCTTGCTCCTGGTTGGGGATCTTAAGTGTTTGCGAAATGAATGAATAAAAAAATCGGACTCCTGGTCTTTTGGGAGGCTGGAAGTAACTTGAAGGTTCATATGCATTGTGTCAACAGAAAAAAAAAATCACAAATTTATAAATTTAGAAAGGAGACTATTTCTTATAAAGGATTATAGCCTGGAAGGTGGCCATTCTGCCAGACTGGAAAACATTGCCTCTGGAAGAGGCCGGCCATTAGCAGGTACTTTGAGGGAGGGAAAGATGAGACAGGAATTCACGGATGGGTTGGCCAAGTAGACATATTCAACAAGTTACAGGAGGAGCTATGAACATTCATGAAAGGGGTTCTGATGTATGTATGAACAAACGTGTGTGTTATGTGTGCCTTATGTTCTCTTTGGGAAGGAGACAGTGTTTAAATGCATTCTAGTTAGGCCGTGTAGGTCTAAAGGTAAAGTAGGGCCTTGAAGGCACTCAGTGTGCAGCCTCTATAAACCGGCCAGAACCTGTTTACAGCTGGTGGTCTCTTATCAGGAGGAAGTACTGAAATCAGCCTCTGTCCAGTCAAAGCTGAAGCTGTGGCTTGCGGAACAGGGGGGCAGTTAGTCAGCATATGGCGTGAGTTGAAGTTGTTTAGTGTTGCCGATCTTGAGGTCAGTGCTTGTTCAGATGCTAGAGAAACCTTAGAGTCATTAGAACATGACTACAGTAGTTTCTTTAAGGATGGGGTTGTGTCACGTAACCCTTGCTTGGCTTGGCCTTAGATCCTGTTTATAATTTGGTACCTTATTGCCACAAAGAGTCCATTCGATCAGTCTTATGATCTCTATGTTCACATTAACGTTGGTCAGTTATTGTGTTCAAGCCACAAAAGGGAAGGGGTTTATAACAGGGTGGGTCTGACCTCCTGTCCCGTGATGGCCTGGAACTCAGTTTTTACAGTTTCTCTGAGGTTCTCTTGGCCAAGGGGGGTCTATTCAGTTGGTTGGGGGCCTTAGGATTTTATTTTTAGTTCTTAGTTGAGATGGAATAGTCCACCTTGCCTCAATTCAAAAAACAAATATCAGTGGTCACTGTCTGTGTGCTATGTTCCACATTCTGAGGGTTAGGGGTTCAGAAACCATGTGTCCCTTCCCTCTATGAGCTCATGGTGTAGGAGGGGCAGGAAGACAATCCATACACATGACTCTAACAGTTAAAAGTCACAGACAATGAAATGCACTCGAATTCTCTTTTATTTTTTAAATTAATTTATTTTATTAAAAAAATTTTTTTGAAACAGAGTCTCACTCTGTAGCCCAAGCTAGAGTGCAATGATGCCATCTCAGCTCACTGCAACTTCTGCCTCCAGGGATCAAGCAATTCTCAGCCTCCTGAGTAGCTGGGATTACAGATGCCCACCACCATGCTTGGCTGATTTTTTGTATTTTAGTAGAGACGGGGTCTCACCGTGTTGCCCAGAGTGGTCTCGAACTCCTGAGCTCAGGCAATCCACCTGCCTTGGCCTCTCAAAGGGCTGAGATGACAGGTGTGAGCCACCGCACCTGGCCTAATTCTCTTTTTATATGAAGACTCTGTCTGATCTTTAATATTTATTTCTCAGCCTTGTATAGTGAAGATGAGGAACTAGCAAAGTATTTCTGAACCTTCAGTCATTTGAGTGTCCCATTTATAATTTTTGCCCTATTTGCATAAGACTATATACATTCAAATGATATTTCCCTTTAAATTGACTTTTTACCTAAATAAGTTTAGGTAAAAAAGAAACTATATTATCACCATGGTTGAAAAATCAGTATCGCTTGCTCTAACGAGAAAGTAAAAGTAAAAATAAACAATAACAAGAGCTAATATCGATTTAACACTGCATACCATGTCATGTTCTAAACACTTAATGTGGATTAACTCACTTCAGGCTCATAACAACCTGCTGAGGTAGGTGCTGTTATTATTCCCACTTTACAGAGGGGAAGGCTGAGGCTCAAAGAAGCAAAGTAACTCTCTGGAGTCACAGAAGTGATAAACTGAGGAGCTGGAATTGCAGAGTCCAAGCTGGTGATGAGCACAGTGGACTTCTCTTCTGTGGCCACCACCCTACTCTACAACAGAGTCTACAAATTATGGCCGTGGCCAGATCCAGCTTGCCGCCTGTTTTTGTGCTGTTCCCAAGCTAAGAAAGATGTTTTCATTTTTAAATGGTTGGGAAAAAAATCAAAGGAAGAATAGTATTTCATGATATGTGAAGAATATTTAAACTTTCAGTACCCATAAGTAAAGGTGTATTGCAACACAACCGCACTCATACTTTATGACATTTTGTCTATAAACTTTAGGACTTTTTGTCAATGGCTGCCTTTGCCTTTGATTGTGACAGAGACCATGTGGCATGCAGAGTCTGAAATCGTCTCTCTCTGGCCCTTTGTGGGAAGTATTTGCTGACTCCTGATCTATAAGGAAAATTCTAGCTGGGCAGCGTGGCCGCTGACCTAAGGCCTATTGTTTCAAAATGAAGTGTTAAAGAACTAGTAACGTCAAACAGAGACTCCTTCATCGATGTAATGGGAAAGATGAATTGAAAAGGGAATGTCTTTCTTGATAGGTGGATTTAAAGATTTTGTTACTCATTGCTGGGCTCTTGTACTCTTAGAAACATCTCATGGTGGGCTGGGTGTGGTGGCTCATGTCTATAATCCCAGCACTTTAGGAGGCTGAGGCTGGAGGATCACTTGAGCCCAGGAGCTCAAGACCAGCCTGGGCAATATAGCAAGAACTTGTCTCTACTGAAAATTGAAAAGTTAGCTGAGCATGGTGGTGTGTGCCTGTAATCTCAGCTATGCGGGAGGCTGAGGCAGGATGATCACTTGAGGGCAGGTCAAGGCTGCAGTGAGCTATGACTGCACCACCACCACTGCACTCCAACCTTGGTAACAGAGTAAAATCTTGTTTTGTTTTTTTTTTTTGTTTTTTTTTTGAGACATAGTCTTGCTCTGTTGTCAGGCTGGAGTGCAGTGGCACCATCTCGGCTCACTGCGGCAACCTCTGACTCCCTGGTTCTAGCAATTCTCCTGCCTCAGCCTACCAACTAGCTGGGATTACAGGCATGCGCCACCACACCCAGCTAATTTTTGTATTTTTAGTAGAGACAGGGTTTCACCTGTTGGCTAGGTTGATCTCAACCTCCTGACCTTGTGATCCGACCACCTCGGCCTCTCAAAGTGCTGGGATTACAAGTGTGAGCCACTGTGCCTGACCCTGTTTTATAAAAAACAAAACAAAACAAAATCTTACGGTTCTTGTTTTACGGAACCTTAGTTGCCCTAGGTAATGTCTAAAAACTGTTCCAGCTCAAACTGTCTATATTCCTGAGAGCTGGGTCACTATTTCTCCCAGCACAGTAAGATCCTGTAAATGGAGTACTTCAAGGGCCTGGCTAAAACCCTCTCCATCCTGCCTAGTGCTAAAGGGTTTATTTTCTTTCCTGGCTTCATTTAAACTGTGTTTCAGACTTTACTCTTCAATGTGGCCAGGAAATAACGCCGTGGGTGCAACAGTTGAATCTGCCCAGCTGTGGCATGTATTGAAATTCATCTTCATTACTGAAAATCTAATTTTGTTTCTCAAAATCTTCGCTGGAAATATTGAACTGGAGCAGAGAATTAAATTAGCTCAAGTTCAAATGTGGTTTGCTGTCATTCGAGCAAAATGAGTCTCTCTCCTGAATTTCTACAACTTCCTGTCCATTATTTTGGTAGACTTTCCTGAGGAAAGTGGTCATTTGCTGAAATCAAAACATAATAAAAATGGCCCCCATTTTCTAGGATCTTAAGCAGGTGGAACTGACTTTATTCAAATCCTGGAGCAAAGATGAGACACAGACTTCCGTTCTCTGAGCTGGCCACTGTGTTGGACAGGGGCACTGTCAGGAGTTACACTGGTTTCTTACAACAGTTTTATTTCCCCCTTATTGTTTTTCTTTCCTCCTCCTCCTTTCTTTTTCTTCTTTCTTCTGCTTCTGCTTCAAGAAAGCGTCTGTCTCTATCACCCAGGCTAGCTGGAGTACAGTGGCATGATCACAGCTCACTGCAGCTGTGATCCTCCTGCTTCAGTCTCCCAAGTAGCTGGGACTACAGGCACACATCACCATGCCCAGCTAATTATTAACTTTTTGTGGAGACAGGGTCTCACTACATTGCCCAGGTTTGTCCTGGACTCCTGGGCTCAAGCAATCCTCCTGCCTTGGCCTTCCGAAACTCTGGGATTTTGAATGTGAGTCACTGCACCTGGCCTCCTCCTTGTCTTTTAAACAAGCACAAATTGAACTTAACATTTGCGCTGTCTGTTTCTCCTCACATGTACCCCAAGGCCCTGAAAAGTTGGCCTGCCCATCTCTCTAGCCACAGAAAAGTTTAGCAACTTGCTTAAGGTCACTCAGGAGGATATGTGAGAAGCTGGAATTTGAATACAGGTCTAGCTGACTCCTGAGCCTGGGCTCTCTGGACGTTGGAGCCCCTGGATCACTAATATGAACATGGACAGGGCAGGGCTGCATGCCCACAGGTGTTAGTAAGTGACCTTATCCTTGCAGAGATGACCAGGGGACAGGATGAGGCACTGATGGCATCTGCTGCAGGGGCCGTGTTTCCCCTCCTTCTAACCTTCCAGGAGCTCCCTATTGCCTTCTGGGCAGTCTCAACTTCTGAGCGTGGCCAACAATGTCTGTCCTTCAGAAAGTCTTCCTCTCTACTGTCTCTGCAGGGGTTTGTACTTTTTTTTTTTTTTTTTTTTTTTTGAGATGGAGTCTCACTCTGTTACCCGGGCTGGAGTGCAGTGGCATGATATCAGCTCACTGCAACCTCTGCCTCCTGGGTTCAAGCAATTCTCCTGCCTCAGCCTCCTGAGCAGCTGGGATTACAGGCCCATGCCACCACACCCGGCTAATTTTTGTATTGTTAGTAGAGACGGGGGTTTCACCATGTTGGCCAGGCTGGTCTCAAATTCCTGACTTCAGGTGATCCACCTGCCTCGGTTTCCCAAAATGCTGGGATTACAGGCATAAGCCATGTTTTCTTAAAGAGTCTGAAAGAAATTTTCACCTTAGCAGGCCACCCACAGTCTCTGTTGCAACTTACACAACAATTCAGCTCTGCCCTTGCAGCAGGAAAGCAGCCCGAGGCAATATGTAAATAAAATGAATATGGGAGTGCTCCAAAAAATGTATTTACAAAAAAACAAGCATTGGCCGGATTTGGCTCAGAGCCTAGAGTTTGCTGATTCTTTTATGGCAGATGGGAACTGGACAGGTCAGTAGGAATGGGAGTATTATGAGGATGTTGCTAATAATTATTATAAATAATTATCAACAAACAAAATATCTTAAACATGCCCTGAGGAATGAGGAGAGCCCACCTGATCTCTGATTACACAACACACGCAGACGAAATCCAAATTCCTTTCCTGAGTATTGTGTCTTCTCTCTGAAAATCTCAAAGCAGCATTTGTACTAGATGAAATTTAATTTGAACCACAAAGAGATCTACCTTATACAACTAACTGCCTGGTTTAGCCCACGGTTAATTGAAGTCATTGGAGAATCATTTGAAAGTGGATTTTGTTCTCCTCCAATCTGGGGGCCAGACCCTATTCTTGTCATTGTAATCAAGTCCTGTGGTTCTCTTGCTTCGGAGAGCATCTGTCAGTAGTTGAGTGGATATTTAATTCCATTTGCCATTTGGGGTAATTTTCCTGAGAGCTGAGATCAGCCATTCTATCACCAAGGGTGATTGTCTTTAATTAAAGGTGTCAGTAAAAATAGTTTAGCCTGCCATCCAGAAAACCTCTTTGCTTTTCTTTATTGAAAGAATCCCAAATATGAATAGAAATTTTTGGGTTTTTCCTTGCCTTTAGTACCTGCTTCAAAATAATACTCTGCTTTCTAGAACAGATTTTGGAAAGGGATAGATCCAGGTTTAAATTCAAATTTAGTTATTTGCCTATTATTTGGGTGTCTTGAGGATAATCCATTGTAGCCTCTCAAAGTTGCAGGTTCCTTACCTACAAAATGGGAATGTTGGTGCCTAACTCCTTCTCACTTACTCCATCTCCCCACCTCCATAATAAAGATAATCACAAACATTTATAGAATACGCCTATGGGGCAGGCACCTTGGAGAAAATGTTACAGTTATCATTTTGTTCAATTACCACACAACACTATGAGGATGAGATTATCTCCATTTTAAAGATGGGGAAACTGAGGCACAGAAAGGCAAAGGACCCCGTTAAAGTCACACGGTGAGTGAGTGTCAAAGCCAGGACCTGCAGAGGCTATGATGGGGGAGAGCACTTGGGGGAGATGGGAAGGAACCGTCGCAGGGACAGGTCTCACCCTCACTAGCGCTCACTCCATTACTTGCAGAATACATTGGGAGAAACACGCCACTTCTCTTGACCCATCTTTCTTCCACATGGTGAGCTTTTGGCTCCTCAGCCAATCGATATTTCTCTGTTTTGTTCACTTCCATGTGGCCGACATGGTGAGACTGGCCCTGGGGGTGCCTCATGCTTGGGGGTGCCTCCTAAACCTTGGAAGTCCCTACAGGGTCGGGGGAGGGCTCAGACAGGAGGAAACTAGGGCACGGGCTGCTCTAGACTTTATGGGAAAAGCAAAGGTGTTCTTGAGGGTCCCATGGTATATCAGTTAGGATACGTTTAGCTGCAAGTTACAATGTAATGAACTAACAGTGACCTAAGCAATCAGTAAAGGAGTTTGGAGGTGGGTTACTCCAGGGTTGGCTTGGTGGCTTCACTGTGTCACCAAGGACCAAGGCTCTTTCTGCCCCTCAGGCCCACCCTGCTGAATCTGTTGACTTTTCACCCTTAGGTTTGTGCCTTGGTCACAAAACGGCTGCCACAGCTCCAAGCATCCCATCCTTACACAACCTCATTCAAGGCAGAATATAGGAGAAGGTCTCATCCCTATGGCTACTTTTATCAGGAAGTGAAAACCTTCCAAGGAACAAAAACCTCACCACATCTCCTCTTAATGTCTCATTATGCAGAACTAGGCCATAAATCCTAAACCAATCAAACCAAGCTAAGGGGGGTAAAATTACCATGCTGCGGACCATCTACTGTCATTCTTTTGGGTTGGGTAGGGGAGGCGCTCACCTTCCCTGTACATGATGGGCCCTGCACAAAATCGAGGCCCTGTAATCTTAAGCAGGAAGAGGAGGGACTACATGTTGGGTGAGTAGGAACCACCTCTGCCACCAAGAGGGCCATCGTGATACGTGGATTAGAAGCAGATCAGTCAATTTCCTCCTCTTGCATGGACCTAAAATAAGATGCCCTGACTCCCTGGATTAGAGAGACCCCACCCAGGGAAAGAGACTGAAGTCCCAACTCATAGCTGAGTCCTCTAGGCTGCATATACTTCAGCGGACTGTGCCTCAGTTTCTCACCTGTAAAACTGGGATGATATAGTACCTGCCTCATAGAGTTGCTGCAAGGATTAAGCAAGCTAACTCACTTACAACGCGTAGAGCTGTGCTTAGCAGAAGATGCAAATAGTATGAATATCGTCCACTATGTTTATTGGGGCCAGGTGCTACCCAAGATAACTGACCATCTCATTTCATCTGGGACTGAGAAGGCTCCCAGGACATGAGACTTTCAGTGTTAAGGCCAGAACCATCTGATGCCAACCAGGATGAGTTGGTTACTCCATTGGAAACACACAGGAGCGAAGTGGGGGTAGGGATTGAGGCAAACTGGGGAGCCTGTGCCCCGGTCATTTGGTTCCATCTGGTTGGTGCCATATTGTTGGCCCAGTATGTTCAGATCTGATTTTTCCAGGAGAAGCTTGACAGCTGGATTTTTATGTTAAATCTCTGAATTTTTACATATTTTTAATGTTATAAAACAAAACAACAAAACACTGCGTAGTCCAAACAAAACACCTTTGCCTGCCAGTGTGGGCCCTCGGGCTGCCATTTTACAACTTTTTCCTCGTTCTTCTCAGCCCCTCCCACTTACATAACGGATGGGATGTTTCTTGGTTTGGATACATACGTATTTCCTGTCTTCGTAGAGCGGCTCCCTCACTCAATCTTATTTGTTTCTGCAGGAAGTACGGGACGGAAATTAAAGGAGAAAATGGTTCCACAGGTTTGGTGGCTACAAAAAGATTTCCTCGATAAACACTGCCCCCAATCACTTATCTGTGAAAGCTGCATGATGTGAAATTAAACTTGGGCAGAGTTGCGGTGGGTGATTATGTCTTAGTGGCTTAGGGAAATGAAAGCCATTCATCTCAGGCAAATGTGACAGGCAGGACCATTGGCCTTCCGTCACCTCTGGGCTGCCTTCCCATGGCGGTGGTCTATGCAGGCCTTACGTTTGTGCAGCAAATTTTTAAAGAACCAATCAGTGGCCTTCATGTCAGGCAACCTAGGAAGGTTTTGGAAGTGGGACTATTTGCCTCACTGTTGATGAGTATTAGGTATCCCTCTAGGAAGGTTCAAGAGCCCATACAAGCCAGGCGTGGTGTAATCACGCCTGTAATCCCAGCACTTTGGGAGGTTGAGGTGGGCAGATCACTTGAGGTTAGGAGTTCAAGACCAGCCTGGACAATATAGCAAGACCCCGTCTCTACTAAAAATACAAAAATTAGCTAGGTATGGTGGTGGATGCCTGTAGTCCCAGCTACGTGGGAGGCTGAGGCAGGAGAATCTCTTGAACTGGGGAGGTGGAGGTTGCAGTAGAGCCAAGATTGCACCACTGCACTCACTGCCTGGCAGCAGAGTGAGACTGTCTCACAACACACACACACACAGAGGGAAAAGAAAACAGAGCCCATAGAAAACGTCTTGTGAATGCCTAAACGCACGTGGCTCCTTTTACAAACTTCTTTCCACTTCTCTTGAGTACCATGTGAAAGTTCTCACTGCCCCCACCTGCTTCTCACCTTCTCCTTCAGACTCTCACATCCGTCTCTTTCAGTCTCAAGAGGTGCTAGAAAAAATGTTGGATTCCTTAAAGGAGTGTTTATACTGGAAACAAGCATCATTAGGAAATGGCTGGTCCTGACCCCAAGGAACTTATCTCTGGCGGAGGTCGGGCAGGCTGGTGCCCGTCTGCTCCTGACTGACCCTCATTCCTTCCTGGTTGGGTGGTAGGAACTAAATGGCCAGGCCCCTTGGTGTGGGTTTCTGGCTTCCTAGGTTCCCTGGGGTCACATCTTTTGTTCTCATCATCATCTGTCTGTTCCCAGTGAAGAAGAACTGCTTCAGGGCACTGTTCCTCAAATTTCACTTCTTTGCACACAACCTTCATGGTTTTTGCTCCAGTTGTGTACAATTAAAGCGACTATTAACTTAATATTTTTGTTGACATAAACTCTCAAAAGTTTACTTAAGCTTATGTCACTAAGGTAAATGGAAAGCCAATATCATGCTCTATAAATAGACTTTACAAGTAAACAGAAATACAGTGAAAATCATGTTATTGTCTACTAGCTAATACTTTTGCCTAAGAAGGCTCTTAACCTGAGACCTGCCCGTCTTTTGTTAAGAAGGATCATGGACATGTGTTGGAGAAGGGTTAAGGACCTCCTAGCACCATCCTGAGCCTTTCTCCTTGATTTAGTTGAATGGACTGAAGGAGGATAGAAAAAGAGTTACTTACTCTGGGATTCAATGCTGTTTCAAGTGGTGGCCCCTCTACCATGCAAAGTCACCTGGGTTCCCAAGCTTTGGGAAACACCATTCCAGCACATACTGTATCTTCAGATCCCACTCGTTCTGGCCTGGAGATCCTCTATAGGAGGTCCCCAAATTGGGTCCTCCTTGAATTAAGAATTCCAGGTCTTGGGCAATTATTAGTGCTGGAGCCATTGTTGCTTAGGGTATATTTTCCCAGTAGATGTTGGCCTTAGATTTAAATTAAAACTCCAGGATGGGGTCCAGAAATGAGCTCATATCAGTCTTCTCCTGGGGGGTCTTATGAGTGTTAAGGTCTGTGGGACCTCTCATCCCCACCTTAGCTTCTTGTCAGCTCCATGGGGACTTTGAAGGAAGAGGATGGTCTTCCCAACCCCCACAGCATCCTCCACGGACACAGCAAGGAACTCTGAAGGGTATGCATTCACTGAACACATATTAAGTGTGTGCCAAGTGACAGACACTGTGACAGCTATGGTGGGGCTGGGGGCAGGGGTCCTAGAAAGAGGAGAGCATGGATGCAAAAATCAACCCTGACTTTGAGGCGATTGTTTTTTAAGGCTGTTTTTAACACTTGAAGGTACACGTCTACCTCCAAAAACTTTTCATAAACAAATGGGAAGGTTTTGCTTTCAGCAATGGCAGCTAACTTGTTTTAGACAAATCCTCCTTCTGAGAACAACTAGAAAGTCTGGGCATAAAAAAGAAGATCTGATTTAAGGCTTTGGAAAACTACCAAAGGCAACCAGGATTCAAGGGGCCAAGACCCCAGAAGGAAAATAAACCCTTAACGCTCAGTCTGATATTTCAAACCACTTTTCCCCCTAAGGCATTCATTGATTTGAAGGCAGATTTATGGAGCTGGGGCAACAAATACGGGCATTCAGAGCCAGCCACAGAAGGAGGGCCCTGGTCAACACCCTAGGATTGATTTAGGACCCCGGAGAGCTGCCGCTTAGAAGTAAGGGAGAACTAGGAACAGACCATCCTTCAGAAGGACTGAAGCTCGGCTCTGAGCCATTAAAATCCGTGATTGAATCAGGTTCATCTTTTCCTAACCCAGTTGCCTGCTAGAAGCAAAATACATCCTCTTTGGAAAGAGACTGGAAGTTTTTTCCATCCCTCCTCATATCTCACTGCTCTGTATTTTATTCCAGCCACTGTTGCCACAACTAACTTTGTGCAGGTGTAACTCTGCATCACCTGCCTCAGCCTTTGCTGTCTCTAACTTCCCATGTCAGGGCTACTCTGATGCCTCTGGCCATGGGAATCTACCTTTCGATCATGTACATGCATCCTGGAAGTGAAACAGAATTAACCACCCATAAGCAACCCTTGATCAATGGGGAATGCGAGTTGGGGAATAAGTGCTTCTTCATTCTTTAGGCAGGACATTTTGAGATGCAATTAGATTTTTGTTGTGTTTGTTTAGGAGGTCTTAGTTTGGATCAATCCTCAGTTACCCCCAGTAATGACCAATTCAAGTGTGTACCCATGAATTGGCTTTCTCTCTTTCCCTGTCATATTCTTCTCAGAATCCCACTCCTGTGCGCTTGGATTACTAACAAAATTAACTACCTGCACACAAATCAAGGTCTCAGGTTCTCCTTTCTGGGGGAATCCAGGCTAAGACAAATACAATGTAGGGGGTTAAAATATTCTACACTTTAAATATACAAGGTCTAGCATACAATTACAAAAATCCTGGAAAGACAAAAAGGCAAGATTAGAACAAAAACCAAGAAAAATACAGTCAACAGAAATAGGACTATAGGGAATTCAGATATTGGCATTGTCTGACAGGGACTTTAAAATAATAATTATTAAAATGTTCAAAGCACTAGGTGACAAGATGAGAATTTTGGTGGAGAATAACAAACTATAGAAGAGAATCAAATAAAATTCCTACAACTGAGAAATGCTTGAAAATGAGAGCTCAGTGGATGTGTTTTTGATAGTAGATTAGATGCAGCTGAAAAATTAGTAATCTGAAAAATAAATCAGAAGAACATATGTAAATGAAGCAAAGAGAGACAAAAGGTGGAAAATGAAAGAACATGAGACACACAATATAAGGTGCAACAGTCTAAAACATGGAATTGGAATCACAGAGGAGAGGACAGAGCGAATATGGAAGAAATACAATTAAAGACATTCGCTGAGAATTATTCAAAAATGATAAAAGACATTCATCCATATATTAAAGGATCTTTAAGAACCCTATGCAGCAAATGCAAAGAAAATCATCCCTAGTCACATCATAGTCAAACTGCTTAAAGGTAAAGACAAAGAGAAAAACTTATAAAGCATCCAGAAATTAGATATGTTACTTTCAAAGAGACAAAGATAACAGCTAAAAATAATGGAAGCCAAAAGGCAATAAAATGATAGCTTCAAAGTGCAGGAAAAAAAAACTGTCAACTTAGATTCTCTATCCAGAATACTACTTTTAAAAATGAAGGAGAAATGGAAACATTCTTTGACAAAAGCCAAGATAATTTTTCACCAGAAGATTAACACTAAAGAAAATAATAAATAGTATTTTCCAGGTAGAAAAGTGATCCTCAATGGCAATTTAGGAATTCAGGATGAAATAAAGAACAATGCAGAGGGTAAATAAATGGATAGATCTAAATGAACACTGATTGCATAAATTAATATGTTTATCTTTTTATATGATAGGTTTATAATGATAATACATTTATTATTGTAGTATGTTTATAATTATTACATTAAGATAATATACAGCTGACTCTTAAACAACACTGGGGTTAGTGGTGGTGACCTGCTGCACAGTTAAAAATCCATGTATAACTTTTTATTGATTAATTTTTAACCAAAATTTTTTTAATTTAAGAGATAGATTTTTACCATGTTGCCCAGGCTGGTCTCAAACTCATGGGCTCAAGCAATCCACCCGCCTCAGCCTCCAAAAGTGCTGGGATTACAGGTATGAGCTACCGCACCTGGCCAAAAATCCATGTATAACTTTTGATTCCTCAAAAACTTAACTACTAATAGCCTATTGCTGATCAGAAGCCTTACTGAAAACATAAATAGTTGGTTAACACATATTTTACAAGTTACATGGATTATATGCCATATTCTTATAATCAAGTAAGCTAGGGAAAAGAAAATGTTATTAAGAAAATCATAAGGAAGAGAAAATATATTTACTATTTGGTAAGTGGTATGTGGATCATCATAAAGGTCTTCATCCTTGCCGTCTTCACACTGAGTAGGCTGAGGAGCAAGAGGAAGAGGAGGGGTTGGTCTTGCTCTCTCAGCAGTGGCAGAAGTGAAAGAAAATCTATGTATAAGTAGACCTATGCAGTTCAAACGCACGTTGTTCAAGAGTCAACTGTACATAGAATTGAAACACATGACAATAAAAACATTTAAATTAGGAGGTAGTAAATGGAGTTAAAGTTTTCCAAGGACCTTTTGTTTTCTGGCAAATGGTAAAGCACACACACATGCACATATATATGCATGTGTATGTGTGTGTGTGTGTATATATATAAATATGTGTGTGTGTAGATGCAACTTAGGGATTCAGAATGAAATAAATGTGTGTATATATGTGTGTATGTGTGTATATGTGTGTGTGTATGTATATACTATTTTTTGAGATAGGGTATTGCTCTGTTGCCCAGGCTGGAGTGCAGTGGCACAAATATGGCTCACTGCAGCCTCGACTTCTTGGGCTCAAGAAGTGATTCTTCCAACTCAGCCTCCTAAGTAGCTGGGACCACAGATGCATTCCAACACATCCAGCAAATTTTAAATTTTTTTTGCAGAGATGGGATCTCACATGTTGCCCAGGCTAGGTTTATTTTTTGTGATACATCACGGATATATGTTGCAATCTCTAGGTAAATCCATAAGACAGTAACAGAATGTATAAATAATAAGATAATTGAGAGTGTTATGTAATAATACATATTGAATATTTTCAAAAAGAAAATAATGAAGATGGGAAAAAGGCCTATACTGGATGATACAAAAGAAAGGTAACAAGATGATAATATATTTAAAATCAGATGAATTACATATTTTAATTAAGAGATGAAGATTATTAGACTGGATAGAAAAACAAATCCAACAATATGCTGCTTACAAGGACTATCATAAACAGAAGGATAGATTGAAAATAAATGGATAGAAAAGGATAGATTAAAAGAAAGCTAAAATAGCTTTGTGAATATCAGACAAAGTATACTTTCAGGCAAAAATATTACTAGAGATAAAGAGTGATATTTCTTTTTTAATTTTTTTTGAGACGGAGTTTTGCTCTTATTGCCCAGGCTGGAATGCAATGGCGCGATCTCGGCTCACAGAAACCTCCGCCTCCCAGGTTCAAGTAATTGTCCTGCCTCAGCCTCCCAAGTAGCTGGATTACAGGTATGTGCCACCACACCCAGCTAATTTTTTGTATTTTTAGTATTCTAAAATTCTAGAAAAAATTCTAGAATTTTTTGTATTCTCCATGTTGGCCAGGCTGGTCTCGAACTCACGACCTCAGATGATCTGCCCACCTCAGCCTCCCAAATGGCTGGGATTACAGGCATGAGCCACTGTGCCCAGCAAAAGAGATACTTCATAATGATAAAAAGTATAATTCGTAAGGAAGATTTGGCAATTTAAAATTCATTTGTATCAAATAATGTAATCTCAAAGTCAACAAAACTGAAAAGAAAATAGATAAGCCCACGATCACATTAAGGGATTTTAATATGATCCGATGAAATAAAAAGGTAAGGATTTACAATACTTGATCAACATGATTAATAAGTTGGCCTAATTGATATACATACAACATTGCACCCAACAACTACAGAATACACATTATTTTGAGGAGCTGATGGAACATTTAACAAAGCAGACCATATGTTGGGCCATAAGGCAAGTCTCAACAAATTTCAAAGAACTGAAATCACACAGAATATGTTCTCTGGCTATAGTATATTTAAGCTAGAAATTAATCCAAAGATAAGTAGAAAATTTCCCATATGTTTGGAAAATAAACCATACACTTTTAAATAACTGATGAGTCAAAGAAGAAATTACAATGAAAATTAGAATGTATTTTCAACCAAATGATAATGAAAAGATTACATATAAAAACTTGTCAGAATTTTTACTCTGGTCAAGATGAAGTGCAGGGACTGGATTTACCCTTCTGCTTTAAACTACTAAAAAATAGAAAAACAAATGAAACAACATACATGATCACATATAATGGTGATTATATGATTAATTAAATTTCTATAACAGAAACAAGTGTACAAAAATGAGAACTCAGTGGATGGGTTTGATAGCCGCTTAGATGCAGCTAAAGAGAAAATTATTGCCCTGGATACAGGGGCATAAGGTTATTTTTGGGAAGTGATAGAGCTCTTCTCTATCTTCATCATGGTGGTAGTTACACAATTATATACATCTGTCAAAACTTGGAGCTGAACACTAAAAAGTATGATTATCATTTTATGTAGATTATACCTTCATAAAAAATGGGAAACAGACTGGGCACAGTGGCTCACACCTGTAATCCCAGCACTCTGGGAGGCTAAGATGGGCAGATCACCTGAGGTCGGGAGTTCAAGACCAGCCTGATCAATATGGAGAATCCCTGATCCCCTAAACACTAAAAAAGAAAAAAAAAAATACAAAATTAGCTGGGCATGGTGGTGCATGCCTGTAATCCCAGCTACTCCCGAGGCTGAGGCAGGAGAATCGCTTGAACCGGGGAGGCAGAGGTTGTGGCAAGCCGAGGTGACGCCATTGCACTCCAGCCTGGGAAACAAGAGCGAAACTCCATCTCAAAAAAAAAAAAAAAAAAAAAAAAAAAAGGAGAAAAGTCTTATTGGAGATATCTAAAGCTGTACTTAGAAGGAAATGTATAGCTTTAAATACATATATTAATAAAATAATGAAAAGTAGAAATCAGATCTAAGCATCTGTTTTCATAAATTTGAGAAAGTGCAGCAACTTACACACAAAGAAAATAAAAATAAGGAGATAATGATCATAGGAGTAGCAAATAATGAAATTAAAAACAAATATACTAAGGCAAGGCCACAAAGCCCAAAGCTTGTTGAAAAGACTAATAACGTTTTTATTAATTTTTGATCCTTAGCAACCGATGAGGAAAAACTGAAAAGGCCTAAAATGATCCGGATCAGGAATTTAAAAAGGGTATCACTATAGGTCAAATGAACATGAAAAAATATAACAAGAGGATATTATGAACAACTTTAGGACAGTAAGTTTAGATAACATGAACAAATTCCTTTAAAAAAACACATCATAAATCTGATACAAGAAAAAAGTAAAGATATAGAGTCCTTTACTAAGAAAATTGAATCTGCTCTTTCCCTGCCGCCGCTGATTAGCGCGGAGGCGGAGGCTTGGGTGCGTTCAAGATTCAGCTTCACCCGTAACCCACCGCCATGGCCGAGGAGGGATTGCCGCTGGAGGTGTAATGGACGTTAATACTGCTTTACAAGAGGTGCTGAAGACCGCCCTCATCCACGATGGCCTAGTACGTGGAATTCGCGGAGCTGCCAAAGCCTTAGACAAGCGCCAAGCCCATCTTTGTGTGCTTGCATCCAACTGTGATGAGACTATGTATGTCAAGTTGGTGGAGGCCCTTTGTGCTGAACACCAAGTCAACCTAATTAAGGTTGACCACGACAAGAAACTAGGAGAATGGGTAGGCCTCTGTAAAATTGACAGAGACGGGAAACCCCATAAAGTGGTTGGTTGCAGTTGTGTAGTAGTTAAGGACTATGGCAAAGAGTCTCAGGCCAAGGATGTTATCGAAGAGTACTTCAAATGCAAGAAGTGAAGAAATAAATCTTTGGCACACACACACACACACACACACACACACACACACACACACACACAAATTGAATCTAATTTAAACCATTTAACAAAGGAAACTTCAAGAAAGTCTAGATGGCTTCTCTGGCAAAAAATTTTTAAACATCTATGGAAGAAATAATACAAATAGACAAATCCTTCCAGAGGATAATAAAGACTCCTTTCTAACTCATTTTAGGAAGCTATTATAACCCTGATAACAAAATCTGATGGGAACACTATAAGAAAGGAAAATTTTAGACCAATCTCTCTTTTAAGTATAGGTGCAAATACTCTAAACATATTAACACATTTTAAAATCTGGTATATATTAAGAGTAATATGTTAATTTGTGCAGTAAATTAAGTAAAAAAAGTAATATGTCATGACCAGTTGGAAATATTTTAGAAATGCAAAGATAGTTTAACATTTAAAATTCATCAATGTAATTTCCCATATTAATATAATAAAGGCACACAATTATTTGATTATCTCAATATAAACAGAAAAAGCTTTTGTTAAATTCCAACATTCATTAGTATAAAAATTCTTAGCAAACTAAGAGTAGAAGGGGAACTGTCTTAGCAAACCAGGAATAGAGGGGAACTTTCTTAGTCTGATAGGGTGTATCTATAAAAACCTTCCAAAATGTTGAAAGAATGGATGCCTGCTATCATGACTGGTACACAATATTGTACTGAAGGTCCTAGTCAGTGCAATAAAACAGACCAAAAATGTATAAAGGTTAGAAAGGAAGAAATAAAATGATCAACAGATGACATATTTGCATAATCAGAACATCTGGAAGAATCTGCCAATAAATTATTGGAATAATTTATTTTATCAAAGTCCCTAGATACAAGTTTAACATACAAAAATTGACCTCATTTCTATATAACAAAGGGGAACAATTATAGAATGAGGTTTTAAAAGCAATGCTATTTACAATAGTATCAAAAATCAAATACCTAGGCATGAATCCACTGAAAGATATGTCAGAGTCTCTGCAGAAACCTCTAAAATGTTAGGGAGAGAAATGTTAAAAGACATAACTAAATGGAGAGAGATACTATATTCATGAATTGGAAGGTTCGATATTGTAAAGCTATCAGTTCTCACCAAATCTACAGGTACAGTGCAATCCTCACAATCTCAACAGCTTTCTTTTTTGTGTGTGGAAATTGATAAGTTGATTCTTAAATTTATACAAAAATGTCTATACAAAAAAGTCCAGGGACAATCAAGACAACCACAGAACGAACAAAGTTGGAGGAAAGACTTACTAACAAATAACAATAACGAACAGAGTGTAATATTTGTGCAAGGATACACAAGGAGACCAGCCAAAAAGAATAGAAGTTTCTAGAAACAGACCTACAAATCTAAAGTAACATGATTTATGACAAAGGTGGCCTTTCGGAGTAGAGGGGGAAAGAGTGGTCTTTTCAACAGATATAGCTGGGTAAATCAGCTATCCATAAGGAAAGTAGTGAAACTTGACCCTATATGAGAATAATCAGTTCCAGGTAGAATTTTTTTTCTTTTTTTCTTTTCTTTTTTTTTTTTTTTTTTTTTGACGGAGTCTTACTCTGTTACCAGGGTATAGTGCAGTGGTGTGATCTCAGCTCACTGCAACCTCCGCCTCCCGGGTTCTAGCGATTCTCCTGCCTCAGCCTCCCGAGTAGCTGGGACTACAGGCGCCTGCCACCATGCCCAGTTAATTTGTGTATTTTTAGTAGAGATGGGCTTTTACCATGTAGGCCAGGAGATCTTGATCTGGACCTTGTGATCTGCCCGCTTTGGCCTCCCGAAGTGCTGGGATTACAGGCACGAGCCACCGTGTCCAGCCCCAGGTGGATTTTAAATCTAAATATGAAAGGTAAAACAATGAAGCCACTGGAAGATAGGAGAATATCTTTATGACTTTGGGGCAAGAAAAGATTTCTTAAGTAAAGCACAAATAGCATTTACCATAAATGAAAGAACTGTACATTGGTTTACATTAAAATTAAGAACTTTTGTTCATCAAAGGCACATTAAGAAAATGACAATCAGAATGAGTGAGGTGTTTGCAATACAAATTACTGAAAAAAGGGTCATATTCACAGTATGTCATGAATTTTTACAAAGCAATAAGAAAAGGAATAGGAAAAAAATCTAAACAAACTTCACGAAAGAAGATATTCAGTGAACTAATGCTCAGCCTCAATGCTTGTCAGGGAAATGCAAATGAAATTTGCAATGAGATGCTACTACAGATCCACCAGAATGGCTGATATTAAAAGGACCAACATTACTAATGATGTAAAACAGCTGGAACTCTCACCCACTGCAGTTGGGAGTCTAAACAACTACTTTTGAAAACTGGCTAAAGTATCTGCTAAAGATAAACATACAAATATTTTCTGGCCCATTGTTTCCTTTCCTAGTACATATTCAACAGAATTGTGTATATCTGCATACCAAAGACATAAATATCCTCAAACTAGAATGTATCCAAATGGTCAGCAATAGTATAATGGATTAAAAATCATAGTATATTCCCACAGTGAAATATTGTATGGCCAAGAAAAGAATAACTTACAACTACTGCAACAATATACATAAATCTCAGAAACAATGTTAAGTGAACAAAACCAGACGTGAAAGAGTCCTATTGTATTCATATAATGTTAATATAAAATATAAGCATACAAATTTGAAGTTATTAATATAAAGTTTTAAAACAGGGAAAACAATTTTTGTCTTAGAGGTCAATAATGTGATTACCTTTGGAAGCAGGGGCAGGAAAGAATGATTGCTAGGAGACCTACCAGGTCTTTTGGGACCCTTTGATGTTCTAGTTTTGACCTGGGTTGTGGTTGCACATGTGAGCTTGCTTTGTGATCATTCAGTGAGCTGTACACTTAGGACTTTCACACTTTCCTAAATGTGCTTTGTGCATCAACAAAAAGTTTAAAAGTGTCAATTAGAAATAATAAATATTTGGATAAGTAATTTCATTTAGCAAACATTTAGCGGATGGCTCTGATGTGCCAAGCACTGTGCTGAGGAAACAGTGAACAAGTTGGTCAAGGTCCCTTCCCACAGGGCACCTGACATTCCTGCAGGCAGTGGTTTCTCTGATGGGAACTGAAGGAAGACTAAGAGTTGAGCAGGTACTGATCTGCAGTAGCTGAAAAAGAAATAGGGAAAAAAGGAAGAGTTAAGCAGGTAAAGGAAGTGAGGGAACAGTATTTCAGGCAGAGGGAATAGCATATGCAAAGGCTCCATAGAGGTAAGAGAACATACATCACTTTTAATGAGCCCAAAGAGTTCATTGTGAGAGAGTAACAGAAAGGTAGAAGAGTTAGGTAGTAGCTGAATCATGTAGGTTCCTCTACACAATGCCAAGGAGGCTGGGAGGCTGGAGTTTTTTCTGAGGGCAATAGGGAGCTATCGAAGGATATTAATGGGTGAAGGGAGTGGATAATAGGGTCAGATTTGATCCTTGAAGAGATAACGATGGCTTCTGGATAGTCAAGGGTGGAGGAACAGAGAATGCTGAGATGGATGCTCAGAGGAGACACAGGAAAGGTAGCAGAGAAAAGAATGGGTGAGAAAAAGATAGAGTTTGAGAAAGGTTTAGGAAGAAGAATAGACAGGCCCAGGTGCTGGGTTGGCTTGAGAGGTGGTGGGGCTGACTATCTATACTTGGGCAGTAGCAAGTCATTTCCAACAAGATTTGCTGGAGGTGAGCAGGTGACGGAGGTGACCCAGCCGAGAGAGACCCTGAAGCCTCATCTAGCATTCACCGCACAGCAGCTTCGGCTGCTGCACCATTGCAGTCCTGCTGCTTCTGGCTAATCTACATCCAACCTTCTGTTCAGAACCAAGCCCTAGGGAGGCCGCTGGGGGAAAGCAAAGCCTGGCGCTAAATAAGCATCCTGACAAAATAATTACAGTGTCAGCAAGATAGCCGTGAGTTGCAAATACAATTTAAATAATCTGAGTACTGCATCCAACCTGGGGGGCTAATTCAAATACTCTATGCTTCAACTGGGGAATCCTTGAATCACCTGCTGACCTGGACTCCCCCCTTCTGGAAGCTGGGAATTGAGGGTTAAGTGGTCTGGGTAATTTGGGACCACCAGGGGACCCATGATCTGATATTGGCAGCAGGTCAGCACAGTCCCATGAACCTCCTGATGGCAATGTCTGCAATGACCATCTGTTGTTTTGACCAACCTAGCTCACATTCCTTCTTCTGGAAACAGCATCTTGGTTTTTTTGTTTTTGTTTTTTGTTTTTGTTTTTTTTTTTTTTGGTGTGTGTGTGGGGGGAACCTCCCCTTCCTCACTCTTAGTCCACTTGGCTCAGATGGATCTGACACCGCTCTCCCGCTCCGACTCCACCGCAGATGGTAGTGGGGGCCTCTTGCAGAAAAAGGGGTCTTCCCATGAAGTTCCTGCGAGGATTGGATTGGGCCCGTCTGGGTTATGTACCCATCCATGACCCAGTTTCTGTGGCTGGGAGATGGGGCACTCTGATTGGTGATTGGATGGATGGGGGCCATATGCCACCTGTCTGATGGAGAGGGTGCGTTGAGTCACTCACAGTTGCACAAGGGCAATAGGGTAGCTATTGAATGACATTTTTTTCAGAAATGAGTTCCTCTGAGCAATGACGGGGGAAAGGAGGGCGGATGACCTCTATCCCTGCTTCAGCTCACATCTCCAGCTTCCTTCCTCGCAAATTCATATATTTTTTTCTTCCCAGCCACTGTCTCCCTTCTTTTGACAACAAAATATGAATTTTCCCATCTCTCTTGTGCAGCTGGACCATTGGTCCAGGCTTCCTGCCCTCTCCTGTCAAGAGTTGGGCCTGGAACTGAGGCCCTTGAGTCTTTGACTCAAGGATTAAAAATGGCGGGTACTGCCTGAGGCAGGATGAAGCCTGGCAGACTCTCCACCCACACTACCCAGGACCACGGGGTTGCCCTGGTTCCTGCCCTTTCCCAAACCTGGCTTTTTAGCTTTCCTTTCATCTTTTGGGCCAGCCCATATTTCTTTTATTTTTTTTTTTAATCTTAACACTTTAATCTTTCTTTTTCTGAAAAATTATGGTAAAATTCATGACATTACACTAACCATTGTAAAGCGTACAATTCAGTGGCATTTAGTATATTCACAATGTTGTGCAACCAGCACTTCTATCCCTTTCCAAAACATTATCATCACCCGGAAAGGAAACCCCCTACCCGTGAAACAATTGCTTCCTCTTCCTGTCTCTCCCCAGTCCCTGGCAACCACAAAACTGCTTTCTGTCTCTATGGATGTACCAATTCTGGATATTACATGTAAATGGAATCATACAATACATGAATTTTTGCATCTGGCTTCTTTTAGTTAACAAATGGTGTTTGAGGGTCATTTGCGTTGCAGCCTGTGTTAATGCTTCATTCCTTTCTCAGGCTGGAGAATATTCCCTTGTATGGATAGACCATATTTTATGTAACCATTCATCAGCTGATGGCCATTTGGGTTGTTTCTACCTTTTGGCTGTTGTGAATAGTGCTGCTAGGCTCACGTTCTCTCAGTACAATTTTTTTTTTTTTTCACTTAGGTTTTCCAGAATTGGCTTCTGTTCATAGCTATTGAGAAATCCTTACTGATGGAATGCCAAAAAGGCTTTATTTTGAGGGCTCGAGAACACATAGTCCGAGGAAGGTAAAAATGTAAACAACATCTCTGATGAATTAGGATCAGCAGGGAACGGTCCCAGTTCCAGGAGGACTTTTGTGAATGATCACTGAAAGCCGTGGTTGGTGCCTCAGCTCGGGGCCCTCTGAGAGGTGCCATTTGGTGAGAATGCTTTGGAGAAAGGAAGCCAAGGAGGCCCTCCTCAAAGGATGGCAGCTGGGATCATTTTAAATTTTTATCTATCCCCTTTGGAATGGGGAGGAGCTAGGGAAGCGAGCCTCTGGGGACTCAATGATTGCAGCCCTTCCCCGAGCTGGTCCACCAGTAAAGAGACAAATACATGCTGAGAGAACAGAAGCTTTTAGGTGCTGATTATAACCTGGGTGACAAGTGACGAGATGCAGGCAGGCCTGGGTAAGATAAAAAGATCACAGCAGCTGACAGCTATTGATGCTTCCTGCGCACCCTGCTCTGTGCTGAACCCTCTGCAGGCATCGTCTCATTGAACCCTCGCAGCAGCCTACGGGAAGGCACTAGCGCTAGCCTCACTCTGCAGAGAGGAAGGGGGTGCACGGAGTGACTTAGGCACTCGTCCCAGATCACAGCAGGAAGTGGCAGAGTGGTGCTCTTAAAACAGCGAAGAGGAGGCTGTAAAAGGCAGCCCAGCATCTGGCTACATGTGTATCTGTGTCCTGTTTCACAGATGCCGTGAATTCTTTTCCAGGGAATCATGCAGGTTCCTCTCCAGGGAGAAGTGGGGCTAACTGAGTAGGAAGTTTGAGGGTTCAGTTCCATGAGGTTCCTGGGCGGTTTGGCTTGGCCCTGTCTGGCCATGTACCTGTCCATGCCCCAGTCTCTGTGGCTGGGAGATGGGCACTCAGATTGGTGGTTGGACACGGGACGTTATGTGCCACCTCTCTGACAGAGAGGGTGGGTTGAGTCACTCACAGTTGCACGAGCTCAGAAATGGGTTTCTCTCAACAATGACAGGGGGAAAGAATGGTGGACGACCTCTCCCTGCCTCAGCTCACACCTCCAGCTCCACAAAGAGCAATGGTCCTGGAGTCACTTACTAGCTGGGTGAATTAGGCAAATGACTTAGACTCTCTGAGCCTGTTTTTCTCATCTGTGTAAAGGAAACAAAAGCAGGCTCTCTCTCATGGGATGATTGTGAGGATTAAATGAGTTAATGTTTGCAGAAGTCCTTTATCAACTGTGATCGCCCCATGGATTTGCTTTATCTTCTACTTGGTACCCCTCCCTGTCTCCCTTATTATTAAGGTGTGTCTGTGGCCCAGTCACCCCAGGACAGGAGTGGTCTGCTCCTTGCAAAGTGAGTTCACGTCTAATAAGCCTGTTGAGCGCTGATGGGTTAAGAGCACCCCTGTGGGACTGAGAATAGCTAATAGTGATCTTCTGGGATATGTTTCAAGCACTGAGCCAAGGGCTTGCCATGCAGTCACGTGACCCTCACACGATTCCTCCCAGGTAGGGTCTGGTATTATCCTCACCTTATTGATAAGGACACTGAGGCTCAGAGAGGCGGGGAATGTGCAGAAGGACCCTCAGCTAACAAGGTGCAGAGCTGGAACCTGAACCCAGGTCTTTCAGATTCAACCTGTGGCCTTACCAACTGTGCAACAGCTCTTTGTGCGGCTAAAGTCGGCCTTCCCACACAGCAGAGAGCGCTTAGGAGAGCAGCTTCTGGCCAGCATTTGACAGGGGCATTTCTTGATTCATTAGAGCAATCCAAATGGGTAACTTGCTGCCTTTCCTACCTGTGGGCTGCTCCAGTATCTTGCAGAGAGCATGGGGTGGGCGTGGGGAAAGATGAAGAGACACAGGGCAGTTCTTGGAGATGGTAGCATAAGTGTACAGCACCAGTGCTAATAATCAGCAACTCAGTGAGTGCTTATTCAACACCATTCATTCATTCATTCATTCATTCATTCATTCATTCATTCATGTGTGGGAGTCAGGTATGCTTTATTTTTAGTGTTTATAGGGACCTATAGGGGAAATGAAGGGATGCTAAGGTACATTCCTTACTGTGGCGGGCATCTGATGTTATAAATCTCTCTTTCCCACATCTTCTGATAACAGCACCAGTGCTCTTTTGGAGGACATACCCACTCCGGTTCAGGTGGCTGAGGAGGGGGCTAAGCACCATGTCCTCTGACCGAGGTTAGCAGTTCCGGGGTGGGTCAACCTGTGTGGAAAGCAGCAGAGCTTGGAGATGCAACATCCAGAGGGGATCTCTTAGCCTTCTGGATCCAGTTAGATGTGTCCCTAGAGTTTTCACTTATGAGAGCCAATAAGCCCCTTTAAATAATCAACCCCATTTGAATACAGTTTCTACCATATGCACACTTGACCACAAGCAGTTTATGATCTCACTGAAAAAAACAAGAAGGAATAGCCTTCTACTTGATTATTATACTTGCATGTGCATATAGGTATATATATCTGTTTATGTTTAAGAGATTATTCTATGTTTAAGAGATTATCCTATACCCATGGAGAGCTGGATTTTAGTTCTGGCTTTGACTCTAAATCATAGCATGAATATGGGCCAACACCACTTCCTCTCTGGGCCTCACTCTTCCCATCTGTGAAATGAATGCCCTGGGCTCTCTGCTCCCTAAAGCCAAGTCCCTTTCACTCTTTTTTTTTTGTTTTTAGACAGAGTTTTGCTCTCATTGCCCAGGCTGGAGTACAGTGGCACGATCTTGGCTCACTGCAACCTCCACCTCCTGGGTTCAAGCTATTCTCCTGCCTCAGCCTCCTAAGTAGCTGGGATTACAGGCATGTGCCACCACACCCAGCTAATTTTTTGTATTTTTAGTAGAGACGGAGTTTCACCATGTTGGCTAGGCTGGTCTCGAACTCCTGACCTCAGGTGATCTGCCTGCCTCGGCCTCCCAAAGTGCTGGGATTATAGGCATGAGCCCCTGCGTCCAGCCCCTTTCACTGTTATATACTAGGAATTTAAGATTAGTATCTGTGGGATGGCTGGAGACAAAATAACGAGAAACCAAGAAAACATTGATGTGCTCTCTGCTAGCCTCAGCATTCTGCTTGTTGATGCAGAAAGGAGAAGGACCTAGGGCCTGACTGGAAGGAGGAGCGGGGATTTGTGTATGGGAGGCTGCAGCAGCCTGGGCATGGGTTCTGCTGCCTCCTGCAGATGCATAAAGCATTGATAAGAATGATGCCTGCAAAGCGCCCTTCACAGATGGCTGTGGGCTGTACCCGGAGTGCAGGGAAGGAGATGAGAAAAGTAAGAGCAGTTGGCATCAGATCAGCCCCAGATAGTGGCATGGGGATTGAAGCTTTTAACACAGACCTTGAATGCCCGTGACCCACAGGAACAGTAGCCAGTGTTCTAAACTAAGGAGATGCAAAAACATCCAGCTCAGTCTCCTCTGCCTCTCAGACTCCAGACATGTCAGAGGAGGATATGACAACAAGCTTACAGAGACAACTGGCTTTTTCCCCGAATCTCTGGTGGAACCCATCCTCCTGAGCTGAGATAACCATTTACACTATTGATTGACTGATTGATTTCTAAAGGTAAAAAGCATATTTGTTAGGGTCTCTTGGGCTCCAAAACCCCCGAGTAATAGCAGCTAAAAGGATAAGAATATTCACTCCTGTCTTAACAAGATGTCTGGGCAGAAGTACCAAGATACCGCACGTCATAAAAATGTCATCAGGGAATTAGGTCCTTTCCCAATCTCCTTTCTGGGTTGGCCGTCTGTCCTTGAATTTGTTATCTCCAACCCTAAGATGGTTGCCACAGCTCCAGTTGTTGTGTCTCTGATCCTCTTCTGCATCCTACGGAGGAGGCAGGGCATAGGCGAGAGGCTCTCTTTGTAAGCCGAAGTCTTTCGATCTGAAAGATTCACTTTCTAGTAGCCTTTGAGGAGACCTGCTTATACAACTCATTGGCCAGAATGCACACATCCCACTCCAGGCTGGGATAAATGTTAGTGCATGGAGGCAGAGGAGAAAGGGGCTGACCAGCTGGCTGATGGTGGACCAAGGCAGAATAGGGATGGACAGAAGCCCTTGGAGGGGTCTCCCATCTGTTTCTCCACTGGGGGCTGAGTCTGAGGTTGGCTTACAGATTGTCCGGTCCCCGATTCTTCTCTTGGTTTGACCACTTGCTTACCACGTACCCACAAAGTACAAGACAGAGGTTTCAGTTTGTGGAGCAGAGGCTGGAATTGAATCCCAGTGGGAATGAACTAATTTGCAGACGCTATCTCCAAACTTAAATATTTGATACCCATTAAGCCTGTCTAACCAAAGCATCTCCCCAGGCATGAGTCACCAAACTTGACCTGCCCTCCACCCTCAGATCTAGTCAGGCTAGACAACACTACTGTCAACAAATTTCAGAATCTCTGTGGCTTAACCTGGATGTTTACTTTTCATTCATGCAGAGGCTACAGTGGATCTAGAGCCTCTCCATGGAAGCTCCCTGTGGATGGGTAGCTCCAGTCTCCAAGCTACACGTGGCTTCCATCCTATAGCTACACGTGGCTCCAGGGTCCCTGTAGCAGAGGAGGAGACCCATAAGCTTATGCACTGGCTTTTAAATGCTTCAGCCCAGAAGGAACACAGCTCCCTTCTGCTCACAGTCCATTGGCCAGAAGTAGTTACATGGCCCTACCTAACTCCAATGGACCAGCCCACGAGGAGGGGTGCATGGATGGACCACAGTGGGAACTGTGGCTCCACACCTGCCTTGTGTGACTCCCCGCCACCCTCAAAGTCAAGTCCTTACCCTGACTTCTCAGGCTTCCCCACGCCCCACTGCACAGCCCATGCTTCAAGGACACAGAGGCACGTTAGTACTCACAGCAGGCTTTCCGCAAGATTCACTCCTTGCCTTCACACGTGCTGTCCCTCTGTCCCTTCCCTTTTTCCTGGGTGATTCCTTCTCATTCTTCATGTCATGGTTATTTATGTGTCAACTTGACTGGGCTAAGGGAAGCCCAGATTGTTGATTAAACATGATTTCTAGGTGTGTCTGTGAGGGGGTTTCCAGAAGAGCTGGGCATTGGAATCCATAGACTGAGTAAGGGAGACCGCCCTCCCCAATGTAGGCATGCATCATCCAGTCCACTGAGAGTCCCAGGAGAACAAAAAGGTGGAAGAAGCATGAATCTGCTTCCTCCGTTGGAGGTGGGACCTCCATCTTCTCCCGTTCTCAGACACTGGTGCTCCTGGTCCTCTGGCCTCCAGACTCAGACTGGGAATTGTACCCCAGGCTCTGAACTTGAACTGAATTACATCACTGGCTTTCCTGGATCTCCAGCTTGCAAAGGGCACATCACAGGACTTCTTGGCCTTCAGAATCATGTGAGCAAATACTCATAATGAATCTCCTGTTATAAATCTCTCTATATCCTGTTGGCTCCGTTTCTCTGGTGAACGCCAACTCAAACGCTTGATGGCTCATCTTGGGTTCTGTGTTTTCCTTTCTGTTCAGGGGATTGGGTGTCTTCGGTGGGCTCCCCTCGCCCCTCGGTGTACACCATTGACGGGTCATCACCTGGTATTTTATCTGTTTCCTTGGCTCTCCTGCACTAGCCCACAAGCTATGCCTTGGTGCTGCTAACCGTGTATGCCCAGCATCCAGGGCAGTGTCTCACACCGAGTGGGAGCTCAACAGCCATCAGTTGATTAAAAAAAAAAAAAAAGGCAGCGAAGAAATGTTTATTTCAGTTGGTTTGAATCCTTATCCTGGAAAATATGGAGCTAAGAGAGGTAAATAAGTTTCGTTAGAGATCCGTCTGTAAAAAAAACGTAGCTTCCTGATGACATGTGGCTGTTTCCTGAGGACAGAGAAGAAAGCTGCATCCCTGCCTGTCCTTTAGAGTAACACAGGCTGGGACTCCAATGCCAGCCCTGTCACCAGGAAGCCACAGGACCCCGGGAGAGTCACTTCCCCATTTCGAACCTCGCTGATCAGATGGGGATAACAGTATCTGCTCAGAAGTCTCATCAAAGAGGGCGTGTGAAGCCCTCAGCACTCTGCAGGTACATTACATGCTCTCAGTGAGCGTCAGCTATTGGTGTGATGGTTTATTGTTTATAATGATCAAGCCATGTTAGTACTGGGGCTTCAAGAATCCTTGAAAGGATACAGCTTGTGCTGGCATTTAGAGATGGGAGTGCATTCTCATTCCACAGCCAGCTGAGGGGTGGCCCTCAGTTCTTTCCCCTCCACAATGACCCTCTCTTTATTTCACTAGTTTGTTCTCAAGGTCCTGTTAAGTAACTACAAAATCTCCTTTCTTTACTCAAGCACACCAGCAAGCACTCCTGAATGCTTGGTGTGGAGGCTGTGAGGGTAGCTCTGGTGCTGGGTTGCTAGAGTTGGACTCCCAGCTGTGCCACTGGCTGTGTGGCTGGAGCTGCTAACCCAGCCTTTCTGTGCCTCAGTTTCTTCATCTGTAAAATGGGGATACCAACAGTACTTATGACTTGCGGGAATTGCATTAAACACATCAAACATTTAGAAAGTCCTTGGAATATAATAAGTACTCAATAAATGTTGGTTGATAGGATTCTTGTTATTATCAGATGCTAATGACAGATGTGGAGGATGGAGTGGTTCCTCCCCCCATGGAGCACATGGGGAGCAGAGGAGTAGGAGAGGTAAATGAGCAATCAAAGCCTGGATAGAAAGTTCTACACGCAGGGCATTAAGAGGGAGCTGGCACAAGCGTGGGCCCAGGAGCCAGACTGGCTTGGCTCAGAATTCTCGCCTAACCCTTACTAGCTGTAAAAAGGGGACTGGCAGCAGGAATTACCCACCTCACCTGATGTCGGGAGGATGAACTGAACACCAGCGCGCTCAGAGCAATACCACTCTGCATTGCCAGAGGGGTTAGGCATTCTTTTCTCTGCCAACCCCCGAGGTGGAAGACAAGGAAAGCTGAGATGAGGATGAGTTGGGGGAAGGCACAGGGGTGGGGTGGGCTGGAGGCAGGTGATGGTGGAAAAAGAAAGAAGCTCTATATGGCCCCCGTGGGATGCGCGAGGCAGCAGGAATAAGCACCAAGGCTGTGGATGGCTGGGGCCATCTTCTTAGGCATTCTTTCAACAGAGGTTTACCAAGCACCTTATACATCCAGGCCCTGGGGGGACAGTAGTGCACAGGGCTCAGCTAAGGGTTTAGCTCAGGGTAATGGGAAGCCAAGAGAGGGATATTATGCAGGGAAGAAAAGGAAAAAATATGCCTTTGAGAAAGATGTGGAAGGCCAGGCATGATGATGCCTGTAATTCCCACACTTTGGGAGGCCAAGGTGGGAGGATTGCTTGAGACCAGGAGTTCGAGACCAGCCTGGGAAACATAGTGAGACCCCACCCCCCACCATCTCTACAAATAATAATAACAATAATAGTGATAATTAGCTGGGTGTGGTGGTGCATGCCTGTACTCCCAGCTACTTGGGAGGCTGAGGCAGGAGGATCACTTGAGCCAGGAGGTCAAGGCTGCAGTGAGCTATGATCACACCATTGCACTCCAGCCTGGGCAATAGAGTGAGACAGCATCTTAAAAAATAAAAATTAAAAAAAAAAGATGTGAAGGCTGAATCAGAGAGGATCAGATCCCAGATCCCAGCACAGACGTGAAGGGTGTCATCCTGGCCTAGTCCTGATAGAGTTGTCCTGATAAAGGCCAGCACTGCAGCCCTTGACCCTTTTCCTCCCTTACTCTCAGACATCGAGGGCCCATTGGAAGGGTTGCCATGTAAGATACAGGACACCCAGTTAGATTTGGACTTCAAATAAACAACAAATAATTCTTTAGTATGAGGATGTCCCAAATATTGCACAAGATATACTTATATAAAACACCTGCTAACCCTGGTTAGCCTACCTCCACGGGGTCGCATCCCAGAGCTGACGGGTAGCATTTGGTGGAGTGCCAGTACTTCAGAGTGTTCACCTGAGCTCAGCCCACAGTCAGATGAGGACAGGGCTAACACCAGGGACATTTTCTTTGCAAGATAAGTCAGAGAGAAGACAGAGGAGCTCTACCAGCCTCCTCCGGCCCCCAGGTTTACTTCTTTCCTCTTTTTCAACTGACCAGGGTCTGTCTCCCCTGCCTAGGAGGACTTAAGCCAGGCAGCTTCCTTGAATCAGTTCAGATGTTGAAGTGGACTGATGTTCAGATGTTGAACAGATAAGACACAGCTCTTTGTGCCCTGGGAGCTGAAGGATGCCAGCTGCATGCGAGATTCTTCAACTGTCTTATGAAGGCAGTCTTTGCAAAGCGCCCCCTCCAGGGGCAGGAATAGCAAACACTGCCATTGTTTGGGTCTGTATTTTATGACAGGCTTTTGGGAATCAAATGCCTTTTGGTTTGAGTCTTAGTTTTGCCACCTACCATGTCCATGACCTCAGGCAAGCTGCTTCTCCCTCCTGGGTTCAGTAGCCAATCTCATGAGCTTGTGGGGAGTTGAAATGAGCAGATGTGGATAAAATGCTTTGCTCCATAGTGCCTGGCACCTGGTCAGGCACCCAGAAAAACTACGGTAACACAACCCAAGAGGTATCATCTCCATGTTACCAACAAGGAACCAGGCTCCCAGGGGCAAAGTCCAAGGGTGGGCATCCAGTAACTGGCTGAGCCAGACCTTGCCCCTGGCCCCTTTGCTGAGATTCACCTTCCTGAAACTTCACATTGGATCATGAAATGCCAACCCAGAAGGGTTCTCCAACTCCCAGAGCCCAAGGACTTCTTGGAAAAGCTGAAACTTACTTGATTACGAGACTAATGCATATTCATTGCAGATAATTTAGAAAATGCAATTTTGCCAAAAGAGAAAAATAAAACTCACCAGCACTCTCACCACCCAGAGATAGTCACGGCTGACGTGCTGTGGTGTGTATTTTAAGGCCTTGAGGGAAATTTTAAAAACTTAAAACTGAGATTCCCTGCACTGCCTTTAATCACAGCCTAGGGCTCGGCAGGGTGTCTCAGCCTCAGCACGGGTGACATTCTAAGCCGGATGGTTCTCCGTCGTGGGAATGTCCTGTGCACTGTGGGATGTTTAGCGGCATCCGTGACCTCCACCCACCAAATGCCAGTGGCACCCCCCAGAGGACAACCAAAAATGTCTCTAGATATTGCCAAGGGCTAAATGCAAAATTGGCCCTGTGGACCATCGTTGGGTTTAGGTGTAGAGGCTCTGAAATCGGCCAGATCTGGCTTTTAATCCCAGATTAGGCATAGACTCAGGCAAGTTAGCTAATGACTATGAGCCTCTCCGTCTCCATCTGTGAAATCGGGCCAATACCTTCCCATCTGGCAGCATTTGTGTGAGGGTTAGAGGAGATGGTGTTTGGGATGTGGAAAGCATTCAATACGAGAAAGCTGCTATTGATTTTGGCATCCTCATAGCCTGTGGCTTCTCTGATGAGGACTCACTTCACAAAAAAGTCAAACAAATCAACAGTGGAAACTCACCTGCCTTTGGAAGAGCCTTCACTCCTGAGATGTGTAGCTTGTCTTAGAATGGCAGCAAGAGTTATGATTGAGAAGGTGGCTATAGAGCCAGCCCCCCTGATTTGTGTCTCATCTCTGTCCCCCACTGCACGTGTAAGTGACCTTGGGCAGATGACTGAACACTTCTGTGCCTGTTTCCTCTTCTACGACATGAAGGCAATGGCAGTACCCCCACCTCTTGGGGTTGCAAGGACTAAATGAGTTCACCCAATAAATGGCTTTATTAATAAATATTTGGTCGGTACAAAAGTAATTGCTGTTTCTGCCATTAGTTTTAATATTACACATGGCCAGTCTGGTGTAGGAGGGAAAGGGTACACTGGAAACTACCAAAATGAAATTGTGCCTTGGAGGAACATTGAGTGAGAAGGAGGCTCTGGACGGAGGAAATGACCACATGTGCCTGGCTACATCTCTCTTCTTTCTAGACCCTGGGCACAACTGCTGTCCCTATTGCCCCAAGGCTTGTGAGTGATGTTGGATTGGCCTCCATATCTGGAACACCAGAGTCTATACCCCAGGGAAATTTCAGTTTAAAAAATCCATTGTGTCCTGGGGGCTTCCAGCTGCTTTTTGAAAGTTAAAAAAAAATTATGGTGAAATATACAAAAAATTGACCACTTTAAGTGCGTAATTCATTAAGTACATTCACACCCTTGTGCATAACACAAAATTAACCATTTTAAGTGTACAATGCACTAAGTATAATTGTATTGTTGTGCAACCATTACCACTATCCATCTCTAGAGTCTTTTCATCTTCCCGAACTGAAACTGTACCCATGAACTCCCGCCTCTCAGCCCCTGGAAACCACCATTCTGCTTTCTGTCTCTATGAATTTGACTATTTTCAGTACTTCATATAAATGGAATTATGCAATATTTGTCCTTTTGTGTCTGCCTTATTTTACTTAGCATAATGTCCTTAAGGTTTATCCATGTTGTAGCATATGTTACAATTTCCTTCCTTTTTAAAGGCTGCATAATATTCCATTGTATAGATGTAGCACATTTTGTTTATCCATTCTTCTCTTGATGGGCATTTGGGTTGCTTCTGCCTTTTGACTATTGTGAATAATGCTGCTATCAACACTAGTGTCTATGTAACTGTTTGAGACCCTGCCTTCAGTTCTGTTGGTTGTATACCTAGAATCAGAATTGCTGGGTCATATGGTAACTCTATGCTTAGTTTTTTGAGAAATGACTGTACTGTTTTCTACAGTGGGTGCACCATTTTACATTCCCACCAGCAATGCATAAGGGTTGCAATTTCTTCACATCTTCACCAATCCCAAGTGTTTTTAACCCAGCTGTCTTTTGGATTTTTATACACCGAAAACAGTATAGCATGTGTGTGGGAGGGGCCCTTCTTCATAAAAATCCTTTGTATTTCTAAAGAGCTTCAAGCATTTCCAGCAAGCTGATGCATGTTTGAACTTCACAACAGTACAGCAAGGTAGAAAAGGTTGAGATCACCTTTTTTTTTCCCCCCTCAATCAATCTCTCCTTTTTGAGAAAGAGAGGCTGAAGAACAGCTCAGTGAGTCTGGCAGATTCCAAACTAGAACTCAGGTGTCCTGACCTCTTTGGGCCTTTTCCTAGAGCAAGCAGGTTGCCTCCTGTGGGTTTCCTGTTCCCAGCTGTGTTGCCTTGGCCTTGGGCTTGGGCTTGGGAGACTATTCTTTTCTTTTCTTTCTTTCTTTTTTTTTTTTAAGACAGGGGCTTGCTCTGTTGCCCAGGCTGGAGTACAGTGGCACAGTCTTGGCTTACTGTAGCCTCAATCTTCTGGACTCAAGTGATCCTCCCACCACAGCCTCCCAAAGTGCTGGGATTACAGGCGTGAGCCACCACTGCACCACCATGCCTGGCTAGTTTTTGTATTTTTTGTAGAGATGGGGTTTCACCATGTTGCCCAGACTGATCTTGAACTCCTAGGCTCAAGTGATCCACCTGCCTCGGCCTCCCAAAGTGCTGGGATTACAGATGTGAGCTACTGCGCCTGGCTGAGACTTTCGACCTGCTTGTAAGCACAGAGGCAGCAGGATCCGTGTAACTTCCCAAGCCAGCCTCACCCTCAATGCTCAGGGGCTATGGACATGCCAGGTGAGTCTTCAGCATGGCCTAGATTACAAAACCTCAGGGTTTGCCCCTCAAAACTTGTCTGCAGGGACCAAAAAGTGAAGGGAGAGGGAAAGACCCTCATAGGATTATCTCCCCTGTCCTGGAGCACACCACTGCCTTCACACCTGGGAGGCAGACATCAGAGATGTTTAAAGCTCTACTGTTTGAGGGACAAGATTTCACATACGTGCCTCTTTTATCTGTTTTCTCTTTCACATATTTCATGAGATGATGGGGCAGTTTGAAACATTTGCTGTTTTTGGTGATTGTCATTTCCTCCTGTAGGTTAATTACCATTTGATATCATTTCAGAATGAAAAGTTTTCTATAGTTGTTCTTATAGGAGAAGATTATAGATTACGGTGATGAATTCTCTCTGTCTTTTTTTATTTGAAATATCTTTATTTTGCTTTCTTTTCTTTGCTTTTTTTTTTTTTTTTTTTAAGAAAGAGTCTTGCCCTGTCACCTAGGCTGGAGTGCAGTGGCACAGTCATAGCTTGCTATAAACTCTAACTTCTGGGCTCAAGTGATACTCCTGCTTCAGCCTCCCAGGAAGCTAGGACTACAGGCATGTACCACCATGCCCAGCTAATTTTTATTTTTTATTATTTTGTAGAGACAGGGCCTCTCTTCCTTGCCAAGGCTGGTCTCAAACTCCTGGGCTCAAGTGATTCTCCTGCCTTGGCGTCCCAAAGTGTTGGGATTACAGGCATGAGGCACTGTGCCCAGGCTTGTTTTCATTTTTGAAGGATAATTTCATTTGATAAAGAATTATGGATTCTTGTTTTTTTTCTTTGAACGTCATAAAGACGTTACTCCCTCCTCTTCTGGCCTTAATTGGTTCTAATGAGAAGTCAGCCATAATTCTTATCATTATCTGCTAGTATATAATACGTTGCTTTTCTCTGACTACTTTCAAGGCTTTTTCTTTATATTTGGATTTCAGGAATTTGACTGTAATGTGCCTATGTAGAGCTTTTATTGTATTTATCTTATTTAAGGTTTGCTGAACTTCTTGGACTTGTAAGTTGATGTCTCTTACCAAATTTGGGAAGTGTTTGGCCATTTTAATTCTTCAAATTTTTTCTTGCCCATGCACTCTCTCCTCTTCTTCTGAGACTCCAGTTACATTTATATTAGGTGACATTAAGTCCCCGAACATGTTTGTAATAGCTGCCTTAAATTTCTTGCCTGAAATTATTGCAACATCTGGGATTATTTTCCATTAAATGCTTGTTTTCCTTGATGATGATCCACCTTTTCCTGCTTCTTTGTGTGTTTAATGACTTACAATTCACTACTAGATGTCATGAATGATATGGTGTAGAGATTCTGGGTTCTGTTGTGCTCCTTTGAAGAGTTCTTATTTTTTTCTAGAAGGCAATTAATTTGGATAGGCTCATCCTCCAAACTCCACTTCCCTCAACGTCAGCAGGAACTCTGACTCAGTTCTCTCAGTTTCTCGCTGCTGCTTTTTCACTGTAGTTCCTGGGTCTTCCCTGGCCGGTGTAGTTTTGTAGTCAGCTAAGAATTTGGGTGCATTTTATATAGAGATGTGAGGGCTAATTCCAGTGGCAGTTCCTCCTCTCCCGGGATTGACCACCTAATCTTCCAGCTGCTTTCCAGCGCTCTACCTTTTACACCTCCAGCTGGTAAACTGCAGCTTTTTGTCACTCTTAGCTGCTTGTGGATTGGCGAGTACCCTCAGGCAAAAAGTCACTAATATGCAAATCCCCCACTGCTTCCTGTCTTTAAGGGTAGTCTCCTCTTGTTTCTCTGTTTCTGGTTGTTCTCCAGAGCCTTCAAGTAGTTGTTTTTAAAAATATGTGGCCCAGATTTTATAATTTTGTGTGGGTGGGTTAGTCTAACTCCTCGACCCCCGTCTCATTCCTATAGCATTTTACAATAACTTGGAATTTGAGGCCAATATAAAAAGTTGAAATATTTCACAAAAATATGATTTGGAGGCTGCAAAAAATCAAATTTTTCCAGTGTGACGAATTGATTGGAATCAAACACAGCCCCCTGGCCTCCCCCAGCATCACCCCGCCAGAAAAAGCATGGCTTCTCCACTTTGATGTTGTCCCCACCACGCCCTGTTGTCTGCCCGAGCTAAGGCCAACTGTTAATTTCTTTGTAACATTTTCAATGTGGTTTTATGGGCCATTGTTTCCAATCATAGCCTATTTCAGAGTTTTTCCTTGTACTCTCACTCAAGTGTGAGCCCAGTGGCTTATTCTGTGACCTACTTGCCTATCCCCTCTTTCCCCTATAACGCTGTCTGTCCTCAGAGCTTTTTTTTCTCCATGCTCTTAAACATTCTTTGACATTTTCTCCCCTTCCTCCAACCCTCTTTCTTTCTCCTTCCTCCAATATTAACTGAGCACCTACTATGTGCTTAGCACTGTCCTAGGAGCTTGGGAAATAGCACTGAAGAAAACAGGAAAAAAAGGCTGGGCAAAATGGCTCACACCTATAATCCCAGCACTTTGAGAGACCAAGGTGGGCTGATTGCTTGAGACCACGAGTTCGAGACCAGCCTGGCCAACATGACGAAACCCCATCTCTTCTAAAAATACAAAAATTAGCTGGTGCACACCTGTAATCCCAGCTGCCTGGGAGGCTGAGGCACGAGACTCACTTGAGCCTGGGAGGTGGAATTGCAGTTAGCCCAGATTGCGTCACTGCACTCCAGCCTAGGTGTCAGAGCAAGACTCTGTCAAAAAAAAAAGAAAGAAAAAAAATAGTGTCTTCATGGAGTTGATATGTGAAGGTAGGATCGTGACCGTGAACAATTCATATTATAGTGGTAAGTTCTGAGAAAGATAAGGCTGGGTAAGAGGATGTAGTCGTGGGTGTGCAAATGTTTCTGTCTTGCTTGCTCCGCCCCAAGCTAAGTTTTCACTGAATGAACAGTTCTGTACTTGTTCATGTTTTATGCACCTCAGGTGGCAGGAAGTGCTTTGTATTTCAGTCTTGACTTTATTCACCTCCTAGCTATGTGATTGAGAAATTTCCCCACTGCTATACCTCAGTTTCCTCATCCGTAACATAGGGATAAGAATAGTACCTACCTTTTAGGGCTATTGAGAGGATTAAATGAGTTAATATATGTAAAATGTGTGTTTAACATAGGGTCTGGTGTATAGTGAATACTTCATAAACATTAGCCAATAAAGATATCAATTACCCAACACAATGACTGACACATTGTGAGCAAGAAATAAATAGTAATATAATGGTCACCATTGCAGATGGCCCCTGATTTATGACTGTTTGACTTATGACTTTATGATGTTTCAAAAGCAATGCACATTCAGAAGAAACCATACCCATACAACGATTCCGTTTTTCACTTTCAGTACAGTGTTTGATAAATTGCATGAGATATTCAAGATGTTGTTATAAAATAGGCTTTGTGTTAGATGACTTTGCCCAACTGTAGGCTAATGTAAGTGTTCTGAGCACACTTAAGATAGGCTAGGCTAAGCTATGATGTTCGGTAGGTTAGTTGTGTTAAATGCATTTCAGACTTACAGTATTTTCAACTTACAGTGGGTTTATCACGATGTAACCCCACCCTAAGTCAAACAGCATCGGTATTTCCCCAGTTCTGAATACTGGTATCCAATAGATTGCTTTTCTTTCTACCAGGTCACCAGTCTCATCTCCCTTGCTGGAGCTAATGGAAAATGGCAGTGAGAATCAATAATAGAGAAATCACATATTGGCAGCATCATGGAAAGCTGCCTGGGAGGAATCCAGTGGGGAGCTGGGGCTAGAGGTGGCTGCTGTTGGGAAGGATTCCACCTCTAGTTATTGTTAATGTACGAAATAACAATTCAAGAAGTGAGAAAATGCCATGGTAGAACTCCAGGGGCTGAACCAGCTCTATAGACCCAATAGAATTGAGTCAACATTGGAGATGCTTCAAGAAACGTCCGTTCTTTCCTTCCTCTATCCAACATCACCTTCCGTGCCTGTCCAACGTGTTCCTGCCAAAAATGACTCCCTCTCTCCCCGCCATCTCTGGGTGGGCATTATTAATAGGCTTGGGCTCATTTTCCCTCCATCCCCTAATGAAGTTTGAATTGCTCTTTATTACTGTCATACACTATTTCCCAAATTCTCGGGTAAGCTCAGGGAAGGAGGTGTCAGAATTCTGCCAGCCTTGTTGGCTTTGATCGATATTTGCCAGTGCATGGTAGGGCTGCTTTGATTTTGTGTTTCTGAGTTATTGGTGAGGAGCTGGCTTACAGGAAACACATCATTAAGAGGAGCTATCAGAACAAACTGCTTTGTGGTCCCAGGTTACTTGTAGGTGACAGGTCCTGAAGCCTTGAATCCAGGCTCTACCTGAGTGGGTAAATGTTTACCAGGTGCCATCTGGGGATCCTGACTCAAGTCACCTCTCTTCTCCCACAGTCCCACTGTGGGCCAGGTGTTCTGTTTCCAAGAAAAAAGGGACTTGTTCTTTAAAATGGGGACATTGAAACTTTGGCATTTTCCTTCCTCATTATGACTTTATATTTGTTATAAAAAGGTCTGGCTGTGAATAACAGAGACTCAAATAACAGTAGCTTAAATAAGGTAGAAGTTTGTCTCACTCTCTTGTAACAGTCCAGGGGGAGGCAGTGTAAGGTGGGCAGGGCAGTCTGCTCCATAAAGTCTCCAGGTGGCCTGTTGCTTCCCTATGCATATCTTCCATTTCCCAAGGTCAACTCATTGTCCAAGAGGGCTGTTACAGCTCCTGCCATCACGGCTGCATTCCAGACATCAGGAAGGAGAAAGGACAAAGAAAGATCACTCACTTGAAGGACTCTTCCCATCTCTTCCACTCACATCCTTATTGGCCAGCATTGAGTCACATGACCACTCCTAGCTGCAAAGAAAGCTGGGAAATGCAGTCTTTATTCCTAGTGGCCATGTGCTCAGCCACAAGGAATAGCTGCTAGGAATGCAAACTCTGTCACTAAGAGAGAAAGAAAAATGGTCGCTGGTGGAGAACTAGCAGGTTGTTTGGAAAGAGTGATGATGCTATGGAAAACATTGCTGAATGGAATCAGAAGACCTATAAGTTTGCATTTCAGTCTGTCCTATAACTTTCCCAAGTCTCAATTTCCTTACCTATGAGGTGGGGATGATGGTGGCTACCTCACAATTTGTGAAGATCAAATGACATGGCATACTGGAAGATGTCTTCTAAGCTTCTCAAAACGTCACATACACTTGAGGACAAGTTGTGAAAATTAATTTCCAATGCTGATAATGTGTCTACCAAATGTATGGAGGTCTCTTTATGAAAAAACATGCACCTGTCTGCAGGCTCCCCACTTACCCGGGTCTTGGACCTTGTAGATTCTCTGAAGCTGGTTGACAACAGAAATCATTTGTAAGGTACTTGGGGGCTGTTAGTGTAGGATGTAGTGTCATGAAGTCCAGGTGTGGTATGGGAAATAATTGTAAAGCGTGGTGTGGGTACAATCAGTGCACACAATTTTAGATGCAACAGTTAAAACTTTTTAAATAGTGATATGTTTATTTGAATGTATTAAGAAAAAAGGGAATTTTGATGGTCAAACTTGGCAATTGAATGGATATTATTGCTTAGGGCAAGACTGAGTTCTATAAAAAGTGAGTTCATTAATGAAAAATTTAAGTAAATAATAATCTAAGTGGTACTTGGCTTTAGCAGAAACTCAGATGGGAATTGCAACTTCAGCCAACACCTTGATTTCAGCCTGGGAAGCCCCTGAGCAGAGGATCCAATTAACCCTTTTTCCTGGACCCCAGAGCTGTGGAAACTTTAAAATAATAAATGTGTGGTGGTTCTAAGTTACTGGTTTGTGGTAACTTGTTATGTAGCAATAGAAAACTCACATACATCATTACAGGTTAAGACTTGAAGAATGTCACTCATCTGGTAAATTTCTTAAACCATTTCCTCATTTGTAACATGGTGATACCTATTTGTCAGTTTGCTGGAGAAACAAGTGAGGAAATCCCTAAAGTGAGGGAACTATTGGGCTTAATAACTGTTGGTTAGAACACAAGGGTTATAGGATCATTCCCAGCACTTTTCCCCAGTTTCATGATCCCAGGGATGGTCAAACCTTGACAAATTTCAATTAAGATTTACAGGATACAGCTTGGCAGAGCTTCTTTTTCTTTTAAAGATGGGATCTTGCTACATCACACAGGTCAGAGCACAGTGGTTATTCACAGGGACCATCACAGCACAGCCTCAAACTCCTGGGCTCAAGCAATCCTCCCGCTTTAGCCTCCTGAGAATCTGCAATTACAGACATCCACCACGACACCTGGTTGGCAAAACTTTTATGTAATAGCCTAGTTTCTTCACTCAGTTCTTTCTAACCATTTCAAAATGGTCTGAGCTTGGACATAAGCCTGATGAGACATTGGAGCATGGAAAATTCTGGCCAACACACCATCCTTATTAGGGAAAAATGAGAGGCTGATGCTTTTGGGTGTGAGGTCGGATGCAAGGACAACTAGGTGACAAGGCCTCCACTGAGCTTCCTGATACAACATCCTGCTCATGTCTTGGGGAGAAAAAGTGCTCTGCCCAGAATTTTGATGGAATAGGAATTTCAGATAAAAAGGCTTTCAAAAGGCCTTGGAAATAATTTCTTAGAGCAAAAAGAAATGGGTGCCCAGTGAGCATCTTAATCCAACTTGAGTTTTGCTAATTAGGAGGGTTTGATCATTATTCTAAAGTAACTTCACTGTAGATAAGAAATCACCTGGGTCACTTATTCTAAAAAGGTCCCAGATCCCCAGTTCCCATGCCCAGAGAGTTGGATTCAGGAATCTTAGGTAGAGGCCAGCTGTCTGCACTTTTATCAAGCACCTCAGGTGATTATAATGTCTGTAGGTAATGAGGGCTGCAGGTGCACTGGTAAATGTCTGACTACCAGCTTTCTGGGGAAGTAAACCCTGATCTGTAGCGTTTGCAGTTTTCCGAGGCAGAAACACTCCCACCAAGGCTGATGTCACTGAGTGGGCACGGAACTGGGAAGAAATACGAAGTAGCCCTTCCACCACACAGGTATGCAAATAATCAAATAGACACAAATACCCTTAACAGCATAGAAGGAGTGAAATGCAGTTAAATGATTAGGAAGTATTGGGTTGTAATTATGTACTGTCTTTCTTTTAAATATAATTTATTTAATTCTGTTTATATAGTTTGATGATTAATAGTGGTTCTGTTTATCAACTGGTTCACACAATTCCTAAAAATGTAACATTAGGCTTTCCCAAGCCAGCACAAGTCAGATTCAGCACATTGAGCAGGGGGACACTGGCTTGATTCTAAAACAATTGTATGATTCCTGGGGGCAGGGCCCAGGCAGCTTAGAGCTAAGAGCTCCCCAGGTGATGCCAATGTTTAGTCAGGGCTGAGAATCACTGACCTAAACCCTCACTACTCAATGTGTGGCCCCGGAATCTGCTGTATCAACAGAATCTCAGGCCCAGGCGCAACCCCAGCCCTGCTGAACCAGAATCTGCATTTCAATAAGAACTCCAGGTGATTCCTGTGCAGCACCAGTGAGGTAAAGGACTCAGTGGTTCCCAAACACCAGTGTATGTGCACCTGCTGGGGCAGAGTCCTGGACTTGCATTAAAATGCAGATGCCTGGGCTCACCTTGAGGTCCTCACTCAGTGGATCTGGGGCTCCAGGGATCCATATTGGGGTGTGATGGGGTTCCCTGTGTGCTCTGAGGCACTTTCTGGTCTGGGAAAGTGCTGGAGGGGGTTGGATTCAAACAGATCTATGGGAGGGAAGGGAAAATCTAAAAAGAGGAAGAGGAATTCTTAAATCTGCACCTAGTGAATGTCAGCAGGTAAAGGAGAACAAAAGGATACTGGGAAGAATGCAGAATGATTTCGGGGCCAGGAGGAGCTGCTGTTAAGGGAGACCTCGTGCTTGGCCACTGGGATGCTCAGGCGTGCGTGTGCCCAGGTGTGGACGGAAGAGCGTGGGGAGTGGAGGGGCATGGGCTTGAGAGTCAGGGTCCTGGGTTTGTTTCCCACCCATCACTCAGGAGCCGTTTCCTAACGACTCTGCGCTTTGGTTGGTTCTTCTGTGACATGGCGATTATAATCTTTCCCCTCATAGGGGGTTGTTCTGAGAAAACAATGAGATGATGTGTGTAGACCAGCCAGGCACTCAGTGGCTCAGCCCACGGTAGCTGTGACTGATAGGATCTCTCTGCACGTGCCTGTACACATGTGGTCCTCACAATGGTGGTGCAAGAAGATCAGTAGGAGGGGAGCAAGATGCCACACTGGCTAAGCCCAGAACTTGATACTGAGTTCAAGGGCAAACCAGAATGCCCGGGGAAGTGGACAGAAACCTGGCTTTTGTTAGAAATGCTCCTAACTAAATAGCACTCCTCTGGAAGGGTAGATTAGAAAGACCAAAGCTACAACCTGCGAAGGACAGAAAGAACACAAAAGCACACGGTTCCACGATGCTGGGTGGAAGAATAGAGGGGGCTGGGAGGAAAGACTGCTCCTCTGTGTCTGGAAGGGGAAACCATTAAGTGAAGAGTCTGAAGGAGACTATTTTCTCTTCTTTAGTCTTTTCAGCAAAGATAAGCCACAAAGAGCTGGCTGGAGCACTTCCCAGCTAGACTGCCGGCTGATAACAGGATGTGGTTAAAGATGCGGAAGGTTGAAAGTGTGAAGTCCATGGCATCTCCAGCTTCCTCAATGAATTGGGCAGATCATTGTGTGGCTGTAACTTTTTTTTTTTTTTTTTTTTTTTTGAGACAGGGTCTGGCTCTTGCTCTGTCACTCTGGCTGGAGTGCAGCGGCACGATCACCGCTCACTGCAGCCTCTGCCTCCCTGGACTCAGGTGATCCTCCCCACTCAGCTTTCCAAGTAGCTAGGACTACAGGCGTGCACCACCACACCTGGCTGCTTTGGGTTGTGATTACGTACACACAAAATATGTATAATTTTGTACAGTTGGGTTTTCATCATATTGCCCAAGCTGGTCTTAAACTTCTGGGCTCAAGCCATCCATCTACCTCGGCCTCCCAAAGTGCTGGGATTACAGGCGTGAGCCACTGTGCCCAGGCCATCATGTGGCTTTTAGCCCTTACTTTTAGAAAATGCACAAGAGCAGTCCTTGACTCAGAGAAGCAGATAGGAAGCAGTCTGCAGAGTGGCGGGTCTGGGAACTAAAGGCTGCAGTGAACAGCCATGGGGCACAGGGAGTTCAGATATGGGGACAAATCTTGGGGAGCATCTTACCAGGAAGGTGTTCTTCACGTCCAAGCCCCCGAGCTCTGTTGGCCTATGGGGATTGCAAGGAGAATGGCAATGGATAGAAAAGGCTCTTGGGCCAGGCGTGGTGGCTCACGCCTGTAATCCCAGAACTTTGGGAGGCAGGCGGATCTCCTGAAGTCAGGAGTTTGAGACCAGCCTGGCCAACATGGCGAAACCCCATGTCTACTAAAAATACAAAAATTAGCCTGGTGTGGTGGCACATGCCTGTAGTCCCAGCTGCTCGGGAGGCTGAGGCAGAAAAATCGCTTGAACCTGGGAGGCGGAGATTATAGTAAGCTGAGATTGTGCCACTGCACTCCAGCCTGGGCGACAGAGCAAGACTCTATCTCAAAAAAAAAAAAAAAAAAAAAAAAAAAAAAAAAAAAAGAAAAGAGAAGAAAGAAAGAAAACAAAAGGCTCTTGTTAGAGAAGTTCCTGCCCCACGTGGACTTCTGCTGATAACAGAGCATGGAGCTGGGTTAATGGTTGTGCTGCTGTCTGAGAGCTGGCAGAGAAGCACACGTTCACCTTACTTGTGCCAGCTACTACCCCATCCCCCGGGCTTTATCAGTATTTACTACAGGGGCATTCATTGATTTATTCAGACATTTACAGAGTGCCTGCTATGTGCCAGGATGGAGCTGGCCACATAATTAGCAGGGGCCATTGCGAAATGAAGATGTAAGACTCTTGATCAAAAAGCAAAAAAAGGTATCACTAAAGGTACAAAAACATTGTTTCTTTTTCTTTCATAGTCTCTCTCTCTCTCTCATCATAGTGTTTTTTGTTACTTAGTGTCCTTTCAAGTAAAGAAAAAAAATGTTTAGCATGAATTTTACTGTTCATCTTTATATTACATGCCAGTTAAGAATGCAAATATAGAAGCGGTTAACTCATCTGTGGAATCACTGAAAACACACCATTCCTATTTTGTAGTCTGTACGTGGATATATATTTCATTCTTAGCAGAAGAGTTAAAACTTGTCCCAAACTAACAACTGCCTTTATTTCACTTCTTGCTATGCTCACGTGTTACCAACTCCTCATCTTCGACTTGTTGATGATTAAGGAAGGACTGAGAGGAAAGGGAACCCTGGAGTGCCCTGTCTTTCCCTTCCCTTCTATGGGATCATTTTCAGCATAAATGGTTGGCTAATACAGGAGATAACACGGCTTTGGTTGTTCATGTTTCTCAGAAGAGCATTGCTCTCTGAGTCTGAAGCAAGTTCTAACTTCAACAGGACGTGTGTCCTGCACCAGGGCAAGTTGCAAGATTCACCTTGTGCTCACTTGGAGCCTCACTGAAGTCCCACATTATCGTAGGTCCATTGTAGGAGCAGACACTGGTATTACCCCATTTTACAGATGAGAGTTCTGGGATACAGAGGTGAAGGGCCATCTTTGAGGTCCCAAAGCTGGTGAAGGGTGGAGCTATTTTCTAGCTGAGATAACCCAGCCTCGGAGTTCGAACCACCCAGTTGTTGTTTGATAAACAAGGTTAGAATAATTGGAATATCCATTGAAAAAAAAAAGTGAAATTTCCCACCTCGTACCATATACTTCTACCACCCCCCACAAAAAATTCCAGTCTTAAACATTTTAACACACATTAGAACTACCCATGGTGAGTTTAATCCTTTTGTAATAAAATACAAAAGGACTCAAAGTTTTGGAAACTATTCATATAATTCTGGGCTGGGAAAGGCCATTTGAAAAGCCACAAAATCCCAAATAATCCAAGATTAGTACCTTTGTTTACATAAAACTTTTCAATTTCCCTATGGAAAAAGACATGAGGATCACATCAGAAGAAAAATCGCAGATCTGGGAAATATTTGCACCCTAATTGACAAAGTCTTAATATCCTTCAAGTAGAAAGCACTCTTAGAAATCTGTGAGGGAAAGTCAGACACCGCTAGAGAAAAATGGCAAAGGTCACAGAACAGGCAATTCCCCAAAACGGATTACAAATGGTCACGAAATGAGGAAAAAAAAGTTTTACTTCAAATAAAATGTATCTATTTTACCTCCAATTTCTGAAGACAGAGAAGTCACGACTATGGCCACACTGGTGAGAGTTTTGGTAGAGAGCCTTGGCTTGTTTGGTGGGCATGTTTTCCATTTGTCTGGAATGTTCTTCCCCCAGATACCTGCATCTCCCCAGCCCCAGTTCCTTCACTTCTCAAGGAGGTATCCTGGCTCTTTCATCTGAATGGCCCCCACTCTCCCAGCTACTCCCCATCCCTTACTCTGCTTTTTTTTTTCCCCCATAGCTTCTATCATCATGTGACCCATAGCTTCTGTATTTGTTCACTGTCCAGCTCCCTTCTCTAGATGACAAGCTCCACCAGGGCAGGGACTTCCTTTTGTTCACAGCTGTTTCCCCAGCACCTGCAAGAGAATCTGGTACATAAAAGGTACTCAACTGGTATTTCAATGCACATGAAAAGAATGGGGATCTAGGCTGGGTGCTGTGGCTCACACCTGAAATTCCAGCACGTTAGGAGGCATTTCAGCAGATCACTTGAGATCAGGAGTTCGAGACTAGCTTGGCCAACATGGTGAAACCCCATCTCTACTGAAAATATAAAAATTAGCCAGGCGTGGTGCATGTGCCTACAATCCCAGCTACTCAGGAGGCTGAGCCAGGAGAATTGCTTGTCCTGGGAGATGAAGGTTGCAATGAGCCAAGATCACAGCACTGCGCTCCACCCTGGGTGACAGAGCAAGACTCCATCTCAAAAAAAAAAAAAAAAAAAGTGGGGGAGGATCTCACAGTGCAGTTTTTTTGGAGGGTGATTGATCAGTATCATCAATTAAAAAATGCATGTCAGAAATTACTTCTAGAAATGTATTCTACAGAAATACAAAAGGCAAAATTTATATGTGTATATGTGATTTATCGCCTCCTGTGGAAATGATCCATAAAGAAGATTTGCTTGAATAAACTTGGGGTACAGGCATACAATAGAACCATACACAAGTTTTACAAAGCTTCCCAACGAAAGATTTCTAAAGGAAAAACATGAGGTAGCTGCAGCTATGGCTGTAGATATAGATAGCTATAGTATAGATACGGATATAGTACAGATATATCTGTACTATAGACATGGATATGAATATGGATGTGATGCCCTCAATAAATGGTGAGAGTTTATTCCAGAATAGTGCGTATAGAATGGTTCCACTTTCACAACAGGAGAACTTACACAAATTGGGTACATGTAGAAAGAAGTCTGGAAGGACATTTAACAAATGAAACAGGGTTTGCCTCTGAGAGATGGATGGGAAACTTTCACTTCATATTTGTCTGCTTAATTTTTATAATTTTAATTCAATAAGCATGTGTCACTTTTTAGTTTTTAATTTTGAAATAATTACAGACTCCCAAGCGTGCATCGTTTTTGTAATTATAAAATGCAAATTGGGTTTAGGGGAAATGTCGGGTGAGGAATGGAAAAGGCTGTGACTCTAATCCAGTAGAACAGACTTGACATTTTGAAAAGCAGAGGATGGTTCTAGAAATGATAGCCGGGTCTGCTCAGCATTGGCCTTCACCCTCCACATCCTCTTCCTGCAACTGGCACAGGGGCAGTGGCTGTTTGGAGGGGGGATTGCAAGGTCCTCTTTCGAGGGTATGAGGCTAGGGAGAACAGCAAGGACATCAGGTATGGCCAGTATTGGCTTGGGTCAGCACAGAACAGGAGTTGTGCCAGTCCATGTATTTTTACAAACACGCTTTGACTCTCTCACTTGCTTGTTCCTTTTTGCACCCTGAGAATGTAGTATTGCATCCTGAATATAACAACCACATTCAACAAATGTTGGCCAATGATTGTGTTTGAGGTCAAAATGCAAACCTTGTAAAATAAACTTCAAATTCTATTTGTACGTAAAAGTTTTATGTTGGCATAATCTTACATGTGACATCTGATGCATGAGGTATCTATGCCAAATTATTATAGATAAGATTTGCATAGTAGGGAGCAAAGCTCGAATGTAGGACTGTCCGTAGAATACAATCTGAATAGACACAGTTCTGATATTGGACCAGATCGAGAGCAAAACTGAGCCATTCATTCAGCAGATATTGGCTGCTCTGTCCCTGTTGCTGTTCTAGAGTTTGAAAATATGGCAGAGAATAGAAGACATGAAAATCCCTTGCCTCAAAGAGCTTCCCTTCTAAGTTGGGGCAGGGAATGAAAACAAGTAACATAAATGGCAGATTTCATAAATTCTGAAATGCAGCCCCGTCCCCCATTTTCATACCTTTGAAACTGGGATAATTTTGCAGTCGATGGAACTGCTGCTGGCTCATGCCTGCTCTTGGTGGGGGCAATAGTCAAGATATAGTTGCCATTGTATGTTCCTGTGAAATCATCATTAAGGTCACTCAGATGGCTGTCGCTTTTGTTGAGCTGAGCACACTGTTGGAACTATTATATGTGTGGGGATTTAAATTTCCATTTAAGATATCTTAACACTATACCCATCTGACTCAGCATTGGTACCATGTATGCAGAAGGGCAGGGGAACAGACAGCAGGGCATTTGCCTGATGTTACTGAAGCCAATGTTTATCATTGGAGTGACAATCATAATTCCATTTTTTTCTTATAAACCAACACCCATGTACTTTGTATGACATAAGCAAGGAAGGTACTCAAGGAAGATGCAACTGTGTTGCATTTGATTATTGAGATAAGTAGTGCAGAACACTCACCTACCATTAGCCAATCAGCATGAGTAAACACAAGGGAAATGATCAAATCCCTTGGAAAGATGAACAAACTTTTAAAATGTTGAGAGGCTGATGGAACTGATTCATTTGGATTCAGGACTCTTGTTAAGGCTTCATGTCATTTAAATGGCATTTTTGGTTTCACTGTTAGTGGTACATAAAATAATGGTGTGTCTCACAGCAAAGGGCATCTCAAGAAACAATGAAAAACGGTGATGTGACAGAGGTGGTAAGTGCTTTGGGGAAACAATGCAGGGACAAGGGTTAAGCATTTGGGGGATTGCAATTGTAAAAGTGCGATCAGAGAAGACCTTGTTATTCTAATTAGTGATGTTGTTGTTATTACAATATTAAGGCCAAGGTTATGTGCCTTATGGGGAATCTTGCTACTCAAAATGTGGCTTGATTGGTCAAGATAATTTTAGAAACAGCTGACACTAATTTATAATGCAAACGGAAATTCTCTGGAACATTGATTAATGCTTCTGCTTGCTTTAGGGAAATTAGCAGAATGGATATCTTTGGTCCACATTTCACTGAATTGATATATTAAGTCTCAGTCCAGCCCACCTAAACACCATCTCACCAAAGTTTTATCTATCACACAGCTTTTACATCTTGTTGGGTTTTATATACTTAAAGTTTGTAAAGGTATTTAATTACCTTATGTATTTTATTTTCATAATCAAATAATTTAACCCTGGGATTTTACTTTTGACCATTGCTCAATATTACAGGAGGGGCCTGTAAACATACCATAAAGATAATACTGTAGCTACTGTAGCCTTAACATTATTTTTTTCTCCATGTTTCAAATGCTTACAAAAATACCATAATGGCTGTCTAATCTTCCATGAAATAGTCATACCATAGTTTACTAATGTGATATTTAGAGAGCTTACTATTATAGATAACGTTACAGTCAACATTTTTCCCTGTCATTTTTATTGGCCCTGTGGGCAAATGTGGTCCTAACCACACTGCATTGTGCAATTAGACTGTGAGATTCTTGTAGCTGAGGACTACTCCTGACACCTCCTAGCAGAGGCACAGGAAGTGGTCAATAAATATTACAAAGTGATTGATAGGTTAGTGAACAAGTGGTTTGAGAATCTCAACCAAATAGTAATTGACTCTCCAGAAACTCCTGGGAACACTCCCGCTTAATGTTCTTGCTGACAACCTGGATGAAGGATTTGAGAATCTGCTTCATTAAACATGTAGATGATATTTAAGAGGCAGCGTTAATATCCTGGAAGACAGAAATAGAATTCAAAGAGCTTTGAACAACAGAGGAAAATGATATTCTAAAAACAGAATGAGATGAAATTATACTGTTTTATGAACAAAAACAGTGGTTTCCACGTGGCGTGGGAAGAACATGGGTTCAAACCCCAGCTCTGTCCGTCCCCAGCTGTGTGACCAATGACATGTCACAGCTCACTGAGCCCCAGTCTCTTCACCTATGAAACAAAGATAATGTTACTCCCTACAGAGCTGTTGCTGGAAGGACCAAACGAGTTTATAGACATGAAGGGTCTGGCACAGTTCTTGCACATAGTAGGGACTCGATAAATGTCACTTAATTTTAATAATATCCCCAGGTGCCCAGAAAAGAGCCACAACAAAGCTCATGCAATCCGGAGGCAGGATAAAAGAGGATGGATCAGACAAAAGACCCCCAAATTGAAATTGGGGTTGATGGTCATTGTTGACTGTCCCTGAATGGAGTCAGCAAGATTCTGGGGGCGTGTTCCAAAGATTGTGATGAATAAAGCCACACCCTGCACCAGGCCTTCAGTGGAATTCCAAACCCCGCTTTGGTCACTTGTTTAAAAAAAAAAAAAAAAAAAACATGCAAAGACACGGATAGGGGCCCAGGGAGGTGTGGCCAAGATGACTAACGAGATTGAAAATGGTTCCTGTAGAGGAGAAAGGAGTTGGAAGAAGTTGGAGTTAACTCAATCACTGAAGCCAATTAAAAATATTTTTAATGCATACATTAACACATATATTTAATACTTTGTTGCACGTGCTTACCTCGACTGTCAGCCCCTGTTATAAAGTATTTTTCTTCTTTTCTTCTTTTTCTTTTTTGAGACAGAGTCTTCTTGTTGCCCAGGCTGGACTGCAGGGGCGCGATCTCGGCTCACTGCAACCTCTGCTTCCTGGGTTCAAGCAATTCTCCTGCCTCAGCCTCCTGAGTAGCTGGGACTACAGGCACCTGCCACCAAGCCCGGCTAATTTTTGTGTTTTTAGTAGAGATGGGATTTCGCCATGTTGGTCAGGCTGGTCTTGAACTCCTGACCCCGGGTGATCCGCACACCTCAGCCTCCCAAAGTGCTGGGATTACAGGAGTGAGCCGCTACGTTGGGCCAACTTTTTACTTTTAAATAAAGCCTTTGAGATCTTTGTGTGTCAGTACACGAGGATTATCCTTATCTCTTTTAGCCACTGAATAATTTTCTATTTAAGGGATTTATTTAATTCCCGCCTTCTCATGCCTGAAGGGTATTTTGAAGTGCTTGAAGAGATTGTTTGGTTGAACGGGACAGAGGGACACTGTAGGAATCAGTTGCTCCATCTCAGGAATGGCGGTCAGCCCAGCCTGTTGTCTGTCTCTCCAGGGGGCCACACGGTTGCCCACTTCTGCTGCTAGCTGTGGGCCTGCTCCTGTCTCTGGCTTGATTTCCCCAGACCGTGGGAATGCCCAGGGCCCAAGACTACTCATCTCAACCTCAGGCCCACCTGGGTCTGACCAACAACCTCCCTCTACTCCTCTCCCAGAGTTGGACAAGAGACTCAATCTGATTGGCTCCCAGCCAGCCAGTGGCTTTTCTGGCTTCAAGTCAGGTGCCTACCTTTGGTCCAATCTGAAGGAGCTGTGAGGAGTCACATTGCTCAATCTCCTCAAAGCCCTCAGTGATCACTTCATTAATTTATTCCTGCTGCTTCTAGCCGCTGCGGACATACGAGTTTGCAACTTTGGCCTTCTGTGTCAGTGCCTCTTAAACTTGAACATGCGCATGAATCACCCGGGGACCGTGTCAACGTGCGGACTTGGGTTATAGAGATAAGTCTGTAACGCCTTGTCTTACGGAGAAACAAGACACAGTCCTCGGCTTTAATTCTGTAAATGCTACTGACACCACCAATTAGGGCAATGACGGCGATAGCGAGTTAACGTTTATTGCATTTACTACGTACCAGGCTTCACTGATGGGTTAAGTCATATCATCTTTAGTTACCTTTTTAGAGAAAGCATTTGAATAGCCCCCTTTGAAAGATGCTTAGAGCTGGATTCCAACCAGGCCTGCCTGACTCCCGAGCCTGTGGTCTTATCCAGGTAAGGAGTTGGGGAAGGGAGACATAAAAATTCCAGAAGGCTGAGAGGCCCAGGCAGGAAAGGTTGTAGGAGTGGAAGGGAGGAAGTGTTCCTGTGGCCTCGGACCTGGGGTCCAGGAACAAACTCCTAGGACCACTGCGAGGGCTCCGTGACATGATGTCTGTAAATAACAAGCCACATACTAAGCCAGCGCATGTTAACAAAGACTGGCTGCTATTGTTTGGAAAACACTTGCAGCTATTAATCTTTATACTGGAGCAAAAGCTCATTCACCATCAACAACTATTAAACTCCAAATGGTTCTGTTTTCTGCTGGCAGGCATTGTAGGGGCCAGAGGGCCATTACTGCTGATAAGGAACTGACAAGACACTTGAAGAAAATCATTTACTATTAAATTGAAATTTACTAATAAAAATATTAACAATGTATCAAGCGCCTGTTATAAGGATAACAGGATAATTCTTACTGAGCACTTACATGTACCAGGCAGTATTTGAAGCCCTTGACCTGCATTAACCCATTGGTTACAACAACCCTAAGTGGTAATTACTATTATCCACATTTTTCCAAGCGAGGAAGACAGTCAGAGAGGCTCAATGGCTTGCTTACAGTCACACAGGAAGGAGGAAGCAGCGCTAATACTTGAACCTTGGATCTTCCTGATTCTCCTGCTCACCCACACCACCTGTGCCAGATGAAGACACCATAAGATGGGATGGAACCAGAGACTGAGTCACATGGCAACCAGTTTTCAGAAAGCACCTCCTGGGTAGGGATGTGTCTTGTTCATTGCTATACACAGAGCTCTTGACATCTGTACAATGGTTTTTAGAAAATCTTGAAAAAAAAAAAAAAAAGAATTTTGAAGGAAAGATGAGATCCACAGTGAAAGACTCAAGAAGGACTTCTCGGAGGAGGAGGTTTTTGGACAGGCTTGAATGATGAGCACTAGACTGAGCAGAAAAGACGGCCAGAGAGAGTTTGGCTTATCCCAGGGTTGCCCAGGAGACTGGCAAATAAGAAAAAGGAATCCTTTAGATGGTCAGAGAGCAGAGTGGCTTAAAACCAAATACTCCCTCATCTTCCCCGCCTGACTTGTGACGAGTAAGGGAGGCACTGGGCAGAGTCCCTGTGGGCTGAGCAGCCTTCCTTACTGTTCCTGCCTGTTCCCTCCCAGCTGGTGTGTGTGTGTATTGGGGGTGGGAGAGGTGCAACCCAGGGGTGCGTTGATTGCAGAGGTAGAAATAACTGCAGCAAGGAGGAGGAAGAGTGTTAGACCCTTCCCTCTCTCGGTCCAGGAGAAAAATGCTCAGCCAACAAACTCTGAGTAGTAAAACCTAAATCCATCCATCATCCTAATGCTACGTGTGACTCTAGAGACCTCTACTCAAGTTTGCATAATACTGAGTTAGAGTTAGAAAAGAACATACAGTGATACTATTGCCCAGATGGGCTCCTGCTGAGTGTCGAGTTGAACCACTCACACAGCTGGTTAACGACCCAAGATGGGGGAGAAAGATTTCCTTCCTGGCCGTCGGTGCAGCTGATAATCTGATTTTTCTCTCCCAGCCTTCCTTTCTTCGACTGCCTAATTATCCTACCTACTATGATTATGGATTCCCTTCATGAGGTCAGGGGTGGCCTGCTTATGACAGTCTGGGAGGAGTTGGCTGTACTCTGTGCCTCAGTCGAGAAACCGAGGCTCTCTCCTTCTTTTTTTTTTTTTTTTTTTTTTTTTGAGACGGAGTCTCACGCTGTTGCCCAGGCTGGAGTGCAGTGGCGCGATCTCGGCTCACTGCAAGCTCCGCCTCCCGGGTTTACGCCATTCTCCTGCCTCAGCCTCCTGAGTAGCTGGGACTACAGGCGCCCGCCACCGCGCCCGACTAATTTTTTTTTTTGTATTTTTAGTAGAGACGGGGTTTCACTGTGGTCTTGATCTCCTGACCTTGTGATCCGCCCGCCTCGGCCTCCCAAAGTGCTGGGATTACAGGCTTGAGCCACCGTGCCCGGCGAGGCTCTCTCCTTCTGTGGGTTTCGTTTCTGACTCGCTTGGTGACCTCCTGTAAGGGGGGTCTGTTTCCAGAATATTGTCCTTTCACTCTTGGGGGGATCAATGTGTAGTGTCTGCTGGATATTTGGAGGCCCCGGGTTTCTTTTGATTCATGTCTGGGACTACGATAAGGCCCAGGTACTTTTTGTTTTTGTAGTAATATATGGCATTTTGGATTCAAGAATCCAGTGATCCCTTTTTTTTTTTTTTTTTTAGATGGAGTCTCACTGTATTGCCCAGGCTGGAATGCAGTGGCATAATCTCAGCTCACTGCAACCTCCACCTCCTGGGTTCAAGCAATTATCCTGCCTCAGCCTCTGAGTAGTGGGGACTACAGGCGCCCACCACCACACCCAGCTAATTTTTGTATTTTTAGTAGGGATGGGGTTTCGCCATGTTGGCCAGGCTGGTCTCAAACTCCTAACCTCGTGATCTGCCACCTTGGCCTCCCAAAGTACTGGGATTACACATGTAAACCGCCTTGCCCAGCCAGCTATCCCATCTGGACATGGCCTATGCCTGCTCTGATGCCTCTGGGGCGTGATCTTTCACCAGTAGCAACCAAGATTATCATAAAATTACCTGCAATTTATCAAGCATCTGTTAAGTGCCACATACTTCACTGGGAACTTTATCTTATGTCATCCTTATAAATACTCATCCACAGAGGGATTCCTGGGCAGAGTAATACTCAGCAGCATTTGATCTGGAAGATCCAGGCAAGTTGGCTGGGCTCTATGGTGTGCCCAGACGTGGCAGCATCATCACACTTGATCCTCTCCACAGGTCTGAGAACCAGGTGCTCCTTGCATCCTTGTTTTACAGATGGGAAATCAAAGCTCAGGGAGCACAAGCCAGCTGTTCAATGTCTTTTAGCTGACAAGTGGGAGTTGAGACTTGAACCCAGCTAGGTGCTGTGGCTTACACCTGTATTCCAGCGCTTTGGAAGGCTGAGCTGGGAGGATCGCTTGAGGCCGGGAGTTGGAGACCAGCCTGGCCATCATGGCGAAACTCCATCTCTACTAAAAATGGAAAAATGAGCCGGGCTTAGTGACATATGCCTGTAATCCCAGCTACTCAGGAGGCTGAGGAATAAGAATTGCTTGAACCTGGTAGGTAGAGGTTGCAGTGAGCCGAGATCACGCCACTGCACTCCAGCCTGGGCGACAGAGCAAGACTCTGTCTCCAAAAAACAAAACAAAAAAAGACTTGAACCCACCAGGTCTGTTTGCCTCCAGAGCCCCCGCTTTTAACTACCTCGCCGTTCTGTCTTCCTGTTAAGCCCCAAAGCCAACTGGTTCGATGACCTCACCCGTGGCAATGTGGGCCGGGGCTGGGCAGTTACACATCCCACCTGGTCTCTGTAGGTGGCTACGCTAGGGACTCCCCAGGGAAGCTAGCAGGAGAAAGAGCAAGTCCTGGGCCTAGCTGGCTTTTTCCCAGCTTCTAGGTGGGCTAAGATGACCTAGGAGGGGCCCCTGGGAAATCTAGTCATAAAAGGAGATGATCGCTGGGCCCATGTGACTCCTGGGAGGCCGTGGACATTTCCAAGGACAGGAAAATTTATTGAGCATCTGCCGTGTGCTGGGAATATTATCTCTAGGATCTCATCTAATTTTGACAACAGCAATGCAAAGGAAAGTGTCCTCACCCCTCTTTGAAACAGAGAGGACTGAGGCTTAGAGAGAGAAAGCTATTTGCTCAGGGTCACCCCACCAGTAAGTGATGAAACTAGAAAGCGTTCGAGTCCCGGCGAGTCAGTACCTTCCGCTCACCTCTTCCCCTATCAGTCACACCCACGAGCCCTGCATGTTCATCGCCGTGTGTGATGGATGTTAATGATGTGGAGGGTGGGGCAGAGATTACAAAACAGCAGCCCGCAGCTTGGACCCAGTCCACAGATTTGCTATTTTGTCCCATTTTGTTTAAAATCTACTTTACATATGGTTAATTTCAGGCTTTTTAGCTTTTGGTCATAGGAGCTTTGATGAACAGCCCGTTGTGCAACCACCACCAAGGTGCAGAGTGTTTCTACTGTCCCCCGAATTCCCTCCTGATGCCTCTTCATGGTCAAGCTCCCCCTGACCCTCAGCTCCTAGCAGCCACTTCATCTGTTTTTGGTTCCTATAGTTTTGCTTTTGCAAGATGGCTTCTTTCACCTGCGGCTGAATGCGCATGAGATTCATGCAAGTCATTAGGGGTACCTCAGAGTGGCTGTATTTCCCCTTAGATGGGTGTGTGTCGTCAGTTCACCACCATCCCCATCTGGCCTGCCTTCACTTTACCTGCCTGTCCCAGAGAGCACTGGAGTCTGAATTCCCTTGGTGGAGTATTTGAGAGCAGCATGGTTTTGAGAGGCACATGACCTGGGTTTAAGTTCCAGCCTTGACTGATGGTAACCCCGTGTCCCTGCCCCTGTGACTGCCCCTCTCCAAACTTCAGTTTCTCCAGCAATAAAATGGGAGCAATATTCCAACCTGAAAGAGAAATTGGTGAAGATTTATTAAATTCACTAACACATGGTAGGTACCTCTAACCGCGCCTGGCACCTTGGAGGTGCTCCATGGATAGCAGCTCTTGTCATGGAGGTTGTTGAGAGGCACCGAGGCCAGTGTCGAGAGGGGCAATCTGCACGCAGGAGCAAATGGCCAGCTTGGGTGGGATGGCTCAAGCCACTTACTAAACCATGTGGTGTCCTGGCCTGTGGGGAACATTAATACACTTGCCATACATCATGCCTTGCTCTTAGGGCACAAGCGGGATGTGAATAAACAAAAAAGGACTCTCACTGGCAGTGTTATTCATCATAGCTTGCCGGCTGCCCAGGTCCGGCCTCGTGTTTCAAGTCACAGTCAGCTCGTTGAAAACATTAAAAAAACCCAAACAAACAAACAAACAAACAAACCTTGGGGCTCTCATTTCTGTCCTTTCCTCCCATCTTAGCTTGTGTTAATCGTGTCCCCAAAGACCTTTTACAAAGGAGAAATGGCAAATGATCTGGCTTTTCCAAACCACTGGTCATCTCTGGTGTGAACTGTTTGCATGTTGGAGTAGCTGGAATTCCGCAGACGCTTGATGGGCAGGAAGGAGTGGTGTAGGGGAGAGATGCTTGGGGGATTATCCAGAGAAGCAGAGGAGGGGGTGGCTTGTTCTCTGCCTCTTTTGTGCAGCAGAACTTTCAGGAGGGAAAAAGCGTGGGTGTTGGGAATTCCTAATGGCAAGAATTCATGGAAATGTCATGTGACATATCTGCTGCTGTGGGTGCTGAGCAGAGCGGCAGATGGGGCCGGCGCGGAAATAGCCATATTCCGCCACTTCCCAGTGTGCCAAACATTCATCACTCGCGTCATCTCCCTGGACTGTCACAGCCCCTTCGTGAGGAAGGCAGGGCCAGAATTCACATCTCATTTTGCAATTTCCAGAACCGAGACTCAGATGTCAGGTGACTTGCTCAGGGTCCCCACATCAACAGGCAGTGACATGAGGGGTCCTGGGACTTAAGCCACGGTCTTCTGCCTCCTGCTTTTTCTGCTATAGGACAGGTTGGGCCTGTGGTGTGATTTGAAGGCTACTGGGGAATCTGTATGGGGTTATGGCCTGCCTGTTTTGCAGCAGGGTTGCTGGAAACTTCCTTGGGGGCAGGTCTGCACCTCGTGCATTGGGTATCACTCCCTTCCCTGCTTCCCTTGGTGCCTAGAACTCATTTGACATCCAATCTCAGGCAAATGCCTTCTTATCTCTATGTTACCTCTGTTTCCTCATTTGTCAAATGGGCATAACTGCCACTGTTCATGTGCTCGACACACAGGACAACTCTCTTGTCTCTCTCTCTCTCTTTTTTTTTTAAATAGATGTGGGGCCTCGTTATGTTGCCCAGGCTGCTCTCAAACTCCCGGGCTTGAGTGATCCTCCCACCTTGGCCTCCCAAAATGCTGGGATTTTAGGCATGAGCCACTGCACCTGGCCCAGGACAACTCTGTTAATTGTACCATCGACTACCCTGTCTTATAATTGAGAAGGAATCACTGGATTGGCAACATGGAAGTCACAGGTGACCTTAACTAAGGCTGTCTCCTTGTGAATGGGGAAGAATGCCTGATGGAAGTGGGCCCAAGACACAATGTGGGGAGGCGACCAGGAGGCAGCAAATAGAGCCTGCTGTGATAAGGTGTTCATCTGTCAATGGGAGCAGAGAAGTGGGATAGTAGCTGGGGGTTCACGTGGGTCTGGAAGGATTTTTTAAATGGCCTGCAAAGCTTTCAGCTGGAAGTGAGAATGGGGAGTTGGGCTGGAGAGGATGAGGAGCAGAAATAGCCGCTAAGACCTAATTTTTGGTTACTGTGAAGAAGAGAATATGTGACCTACAGAAGGCATCTAGCGTCATTTGATTTGGTCACAGAGGGAAAGGAAAGGACTGCCTGGGATTTTAAATAACATGTCACAGTGTGTTAGTACACATTTCCGTCTAGGCTTCCCCTTTTGCTAAAGAATAATTAAATAATTTAAATATGTTTAAATAATTGAGAGAGTCACAGAATCTTTATTTCAGCCCAGCATGTCCCATGCATCTGTGCATTTTGTTCTGTGCATGTGTTTTGATGGTAAAAGGAAACATGAGAGTCTCTCTTTCCAGATGAGTCCAGTCCTGCACACTCTCCCCAGGACGCCAGGGGCATCTGGGACTTTTTCCTCTGCTAGTGACCAAACCTGCCCCCTGACTTCCATCTTCAGTTCTTCCCAATTGTTTAATTCCTTAGTCCAGGCTTTTCTCTCTCCCTTCCTCTCCAGTCCACCCACCAGCCCCCTCATCCAGGTCTCCATCAATTCACAGTTGATCTAATAGAAGCGCTTCCCCAGCCTCCCTGACTCCAGTCTCTCCCTGCCCCATTCATCCTGCCTTAGTAATGTTGAAATCCGGCATTGCTCATGCTGCTAAAATACACTGGTGTCTTTGGTTCTGCAAGCAGAAACTATAAATGACTGGGCCTGGGTTCGCTTCATTTCCCCAGGATGTATGCTGTGCTCGGAGAAGGCAGGTCTTCTTGTTCTCGGAACACCCCGAGTTCTTTCCATTTTACCTTTTTTGATGTGTTCCCATTGCTCTTGGGATAAAACTCAAATTCCTCACCATGTCTTTCCAGGCTGCATGGCATCTGCACTCTGCTCACTTTTCCAACAGCATCCCCTGCCCCCATCAAAGTAAGCAGTTCCTGCCTCAGGACCTCTGCACTGGCTGTTTGTTTGTCCTGGAATTCTCTGTCCCATCTCTTCACATGCCTGGGTCTTCAGCTTCAGTGAGACTCCTCCAAAAGGCTGTTTCTTTGCAAGCTATTCCACTGCTCCTGTTTCTTTTCTATCCTGTCGCTTTGTTCACTTGCTTCATGGAATCTGCCACAATTTGAAGTGACCTTGCTCCATATCATCTGTCCTCGCACTGGGTGCCAGCTCTGCAGGGCGGGAGCTCTTTTCTCTCTTGGCCACTGCCAGCTCCCCAGTGCCTAGAGCAGGGCCCTGGCCAAGTGGGAGCTTAGCAGTACTGTTGAGTGGATGAGCGTCCCTTGCCCTCGCCTGTCACTACACCCCTGTGCAATCTGTCCTGTCTGTTTTGTTCACTGCTGTGCCCCCAGTGCCTGGGACCGTGTCTGGCACATAATGTTTGCTCAATAGATAATCCTTGAAAGACGAGTTGAATTTAAAATGCACATTCAGCCCCACTTGACCTCGGAATTCAGCCTTGACTGACTTACGCGTTGCTCGTTTCCGCTCGGGTTCATCACCAAATGAGGCTCTTTCCTGCTATTTATGAAGTCACCACCAACTGCGGATACTTCAGAAGGGCTCCACAATTTTTTTTTTTTTTTTTTTGAGACAGAGTCTCACTCTGTCACCCAGGCCAGAGTGCAGTGGTACGATCTCGGCTCACTGAAACCTCCGCTTCCCGGGTACAAGTGATTCTCCTGCCTCAGCCTCCTTAGATAACTAGGATTACAGGCATGGGCCATCATGCCCAGCAAATTTTTGTATTTTTAGTAGAGACAGGGTTTCACCATGTTGGCCAGGCTGATCTCAAACTCCTGACCTCAAGTGACCCACCCGCCTCGGCCTCCCAAAGTGCTGGGATTACAGGCGTGAGCCACCACACCCGGCCACCACTCATAAACTTCCATGAGAAAAACAGTGTTAGCTCTATCTTGTAGGTGAGGAAAAGTGAGGCCAGGGAAACCTGTAACTTGCCCTCCAGCCCCGTAATTGCTGAGAGGTGGAGTCATCCATTTGTGGAGCATGATGGAGCCTTGGTGTTGCTGCTGGGAGGAGGGAACACACGTGAGCCTGTGAGTCTTCTGAGGGGAGTTCCAGGCTCTCTGGGTCCCAGGGAGGCAAGGAGTTCCTGGAAATGAAACTTTTGCTTGAAGGATGAGAAAGTATGAATCATGCACAGGGTAGGTGTGGACTGGGAGTGAAAGGCATTCCGGGCAGAGAGAATGGCGTTTGCAAAGGCCTCATGCCAAGAGCACAGGGACCACTGTGGGGAAAGTGAGCAGAGGAGAGGATGATTTTTTTTCCCGATAGCAACTTTCCTTTTTATAGCCAATTATATTAAGATATATTTCACATACCATAAGATTCCCTCCTTTAAAACAGAGAATTCAGGAGTTGTTAGTACATTCACAGTAGTGTAGACATAGCCACTATTAATTTCAGAACATTTTTCAGTATCCCAAAAAAGAAACCCTGGGCCCATTGGCAGTCACTCCCCATTGCGCCAACTCCCCCAAAGCAGAAAGATCTGCTTTCTGTATCTATGGATTGGCCTATCTGGACATCTCACATAAATGGAATCGTAGTCTTTGTGACTGGCTTCTTTACTTAGTAAGTGTGTTTTTTATTTTTATTTTTTTAATGTAATATAATATGAACAACATCAAATTTACCATCTTAACTTGGTTGTTGTTACTATTGTTGCCCAGGCTAGAGGGCGGTGGTGCGATCTCAGCTCCCTGCAACCTCCACCTCCCAGGTTCAGGTGATCCTCCCATCTCAGCCTCTGAAATAGTCCCTGGGACTATAAGTGCATGCATCACCACACTGGCTAATTTTTGTATTAATTTTGTATAAATTTTGTAGAGATGGGGTCTCACCGTGTTGTCTAGGCTGGTTTCGAATTCTGGGGCTCAAGGAATCTGCCCACTTCAGCCTTTCAAAGTGCGGGGTGGACAAATATCTGTTCCAGTCCCTACTTTCAGTTCTTTTGGATATATGTATACATAGAAGTAGAGGGAGGATGACTTTTTAAAATAAAGGCCCTCCTGCCATTTTCTTAAGATGTTTCCCCTAGGACAGCTTGCCCCATCAAACAAAGTGCCCCCTTGTAGCACTGTTTAGTTAAATGACTGCAACCAGTGTATCATGCGCACATCCAGGAACGTGCCATGTGCACCTCCTCTCCTTCACAGAGTTGGGAGCACTTTGTGGTTGTCACTTAGTTGGTCTGGTGAGATGAGGGGAATGGCTCTGTGTTGATGGCACTGGCCCCTTCCAGGCCCTCCTCTTCTGAGTCAGAGTTGCATTTGGCATAAATGGGTTCTAGTAATCGAACCCCTGTTACCACAAGAACTGCATCAGTCTGTTTTGCATTGCTATGAAGCAATACCTGAGGCTGGGTAATTTACAAAGAAGAGAGGTTTATTTGGCTCACCATTCTGCAGGCTGTACAGGAAGCATTGCAACAGCATCTGCTTCTGGGGAGGGCCTCAGGAAGCTTATAATCATAGTGGAAGGTGAACGGGGAGCAGGTGTGTAGCATGGCGAGACAGGGAGCAAGAGAAAAGGGAGTAGGTGCCAGGCTCTTTAAACAGCAGCTGTCATGTGAACTAATAGAGTGAGAACTGACTCATTACTGCAGGGACGACGCCAAGTCATTCATGAAGGAATCCACCCCCATGACCAAAACACCTCCCACCAAGCTCCATCTCCAACATCGGGGATCACATTTCAACATGAGGTTTACAGAGGACACACACCCAAACGATATCCAATTCATATGTATTGTGTCCTTAGAAAGTTCTGGGCTCTGTACCAAGCAGTATATGTGGGTTATTCAATCACATATATGTAAGTTACACACCTTACTTATGAGGTGTGTAAGATGATTCCCACTTTACAGATGAGGTCACTGGGGCACAGAGAAGGAAAGTAGTTTGCCCAGGGTTATGGAGCCAACATAAGAGCCACAATTTGAGTGCAGGCACCCTGGCTCCAGGTCTCATGCCCTTGTCCACTGAAATAAGCAATATGACAGGCTGGTGAAGAGCCCGGGTTTAGCCATTTGCGAGCCCTATGACCCTGGAAATATTGTTTAACCTGTCTGAGCCTCGGTGTGACCATCCATAAAATGGGGACGCTGCGGTACCCACTTGGAACGAATGTCCTGAGAGTTCAGTGAGATGGTGTGTGTGGAGCTGGTGCACTTGCAGTTTCGCTAAATGTCAGTTCCTGTCCCAGGGAGAGAGTCAGGGTTGAGCAGACCAGCTCATGTCCTGGCTGGACCTTGGGTATTAGTGTGCTTGTGGACTGTTCTTCAAAGCTGAGGCCAGCATGGGGAATATGGTTTAATGATCTCCTACCTGGGCATTCAGTATCCTGGGAGCTTGAGTGTTTGCAGAGGTTGTTGGGATCGGGAGGGAACTTAGAGGCTCCTTGACAGTAGCACATGTCCTTGCTGCAACCCTAAATAATTGCTTTCCCCCGAGGCCACTGCTTGCTCTGCCTGGGGTAGAAGCCAGGCTTGGGACTTGTGTTGGTGGCCCAGGGCTATTTCATTCAAGTTGGTGGACTCTGATTTTAAGTGACTCTTGTGTGCCTGAGACCATTTTCCAAGGGCACAGGAAAATGGGTCATTAAGCATGAGTTTGTCCTCAGAGAAGTTCCAAATGGTCTGTGGCTCCTGGGTACAAGCAAGGGTCATGGAAAGTCATTTTGTGGAGTCTCAGTGAGATGCGCTTGTTCCGGACACTGAGTTCTAGTCCCAGGGATTCCAGTTCTCTCCAGTGCATGGTGGCAAAGAGCCTGTCTGATGGCGCTGGTGTTGAATAATCTCCATCAAACACGAAGGGCAAATTTCAAGGATGGCATTTACACAGCAGGTTTCTTGGACAGGCTGGCATTGCTCCTTCCCCTTGACCCTCCAGGATAACAAGCATGGACCACGTTGGCCTTGACAGAAATCCTAACCTAGCTAAAGACCCTCTCCCTGACACTCAGTAGCTCTTTCTGTATTTGACATTCCCTTCTTTTCTTAACCCAGAGAGATCCTGACATTCCAGCAAAACCAAAATGAATCAAAACACTGGTTTGACATCCTTAATACAGCATTTCTCAAAGTGTGGTCCATTGTCCAGCAGCACCAGAATCACTCAGGAGTAGAGGGCCACTAAAGCAGTAATAATAAACCCCCAAGCCAGACTCCAGGTCTACCGAATTAGAATCAGCTTAGAAATACTGCTTTAACACAGGTGTGTTCTACTGTGGCTCAAACATCACAAGCAATGCTGCGATAGGGACATGATTTGATGAAATGGTGAGCAAATTTTGGTAAAATTCTGAGAAAAAGAAAGTACAATACTCCCTTATTTACATGGTAATGGGAGTTGAATTCCTGGGAGGATCATGTGGATAGAAACCATGCCCAAAACACTTTGTGCAAAATGGAATCAGACTTGGCCTCAGATACTTATGAACATGTGTTTTACTTGGGGAGTATGGGGGACTTGGGGCAATTCTCTTTTCCTGCAGGACTGTGCTGTGCATGGCAGGGCAGTTGATAGCCCTTGCGCTCACCCTCTAAATGCCAATGGTGCCCCTAAAAATGCTCCTGTGCATTTTCAAAATGCCCTATTGGGGGCAGTTCCATCTCTGTTGATGCCCACTGGTGTAGTGGAAAGGCTGGGCTTAGTATGAACCCTCCACTGGTTCCCTGTGGCATCCTTGGGTCAGCTAGCCTCACCAAACCTCTTTTCTCTATCATGGTGGGATATGCCAGGCATGGTGGCTCACATATGTAATCTCAGCACTTTGAGAGGCTCTGAGGTACGAGGATAGTATGATACCAACCTGGGCAACATAACAAGATCCAAGGTCTAAAAATTAAAATTAAAAAATGAACCAGGTATGGTGGTGCATGCCTGTAGTCCCAGCTACTCTGGGGGCTGAGACAGGAGGATCGCTTGAGTCCAGGAGTCTGAGGTTACAGTGAACTGTGATAGCACCACTGCACTACAGCCTGGGTGACAGAGCAAGACCCCACCTCTAAAAACAAATAAAATAAAAATAAGTAAAATAAAATGGGGGGGCAATAATAAACCTTCCCTCTAAAGAATTATTTGAGGGTTAAATGATCCAATGTGTGTGCTGTCCCTAACACAGCAATGGGTACAAAATCCACCCTGAATACCTGCTGTTTTTTGCTCTATTCCAGGGCAAACATGTTCTATAAAGGACCAGATAACAAATATGTTAGGCTTTGGGGGCTGTATTGCCAGCCTCTCTTGCCACTTCTCAACTCT